>NW_018225253.1:49314-122335 GCF_001263595.1 Phalaenopsis equestris | reverse complement strand
AAAATTTCTCATAGTCAATTTGGATTTATGCCAGCCACGTCTATTATGGAAGCTATACATTTATTGAGAGGTTTGATGGAGAAGTTCAGAGATAATAAGGAGAATCTACTTTTGATTTTTATTGATTTAGAAAAAGCTTACGATAAGGTTCCAAGAGATATCCTTTGGAGAGTTCTCGAGAAGAAATGTGTTGATTTGACTTATATTCAAGTCATTAAAGATATGTATACTAGAGCTGTTACTTGTGTTCAAACTGAAGGAGGATTGACAAAATATTTTCCTATTTCTGTTGGTTTACATCAGGGATCGACTTTAAGCCCATATCTTTTTGCTTTAGTTATGGATGGTCTTACTGGACATCTTCAAGAGGATGTACCTTGGTGTATGCTTTTTGCTGATGATATTCTTCTCGTGGATAAAACGAGAGAAAAAGCCCAGGAAAAACTTGAATTATGGAGGTCTACATTGGAGTCTAAAGGCCTTCGTTTAAGTAGAACTAAAACTGAATACATGGAATGTAATTTTAGTAGTAATAGCTCTAGTGACAGAAGTGTGACTTTGGGTGATCAAATTATTAAAAGGTGTGAACGATTTAGATATCTTGGGTCCGTTGTCCAAAGCGATGGTGATATAGATGGGGATGTTAATAGTAGAATTCAAGTTGGTTGGTTGAAGTGGAGGAATGCTTCGGGCCTTTTGTGTGATAGAAAAGTACCGCTAAGATTGAGAGGAAAATTTTATAAGATGGTGGTGAGACCTGCAATGCTCTATGGCGCTGAATGTTGGCCTTTAAAAGAGAAGCATAATAATAAGTTAAGTGTTGCCCGAGATGAGAATGATTAGGTGGATGAGTGGCTTTACACTTAGAGACAAAATGCGGAATGAATATATTCGTGATAGGGTTGGCGTAGCTCCTGTGACAGACAAAATTAGAGAAAGTCGCCTTAGATGGTTTGGTCATATTAATCGTCGACCATTAGATGATCCGATTAGGAGAGTAGATGTTTTAAATTCGACTTGTGTTAAGAAAGGCAGAGGTAGACCTAAGAAGACTTGGGCTCATTGTATTAAAAATGATCTTAATTTACTAGAGCTAAATGCAAATATGACACTAAATAGGACGCAATGGAGAAAAAGGATTCATGTAGCCGACCCCACGTAGTGGGATTAAGGCTTTGTTGTTGTTGTTGTTTTTGTTGAAGAAAACCACCAAATAACTGCCTCTAGCGCTTAAGCGCGGGGCTTCCGACGCTTAGGCACGCCCTTCTCTGTTTAACCGGAGCTTAGACGCCAAAACACTTTAGCACAATTTTCACCTCTTTGCTCCAAATTTGATCATTTTTCACTTCTTTTATCATTTTCACCTTTCCTGAAAGAAAAACACACAAAACACACAAACACCTTCCATTAAAACGCAATATCTCAAAAATAGGTATAAAAATGCTTTAAAAAGCACTATATATTTTAGGTGTATCATCTACCGCCTCAGGCATGACCAAATCCCAGTTTATTAAACTCATGTACAATGCTTGCCCCACAAATCTATTTTTCTCTATCTTTTCTTCTTCGACACGCACATGATAAATTGAACTGACCACCCAAAACTTATTCAATTCACCTCATAGGGTCGCCACCTCAGCTCAGAGAGCTTCCACATCCATCACATAGACCCGGAGTGTTTCCATGTCCACAAAATTGGCCCGCAGGACCTCCACCTTAGCAACTTGGGTCAAAAGAACTACCATGTCTTCATACACAACTGTCAACTCCTCGCAAAGATTCGAGACTGTTGCTTTTGGTTAGAGGTTGGCAGCCGGAGCAAGGGAGTTTACGATCTTGTATTTGTAGCGAACTAACGACCCATGAGACTCCCTGCGACTGTCAGTTCTCTAGATCAGCTGAAAGAGGTGTTAAAAATAGAGGAGGCACTGGATTAGATACACCTTTTTCTACAACATCATAAAAAGACTAGTGTACTCCACTGACTCGATTTGGTGTTCTGCCAATAAGGGTTGAGAGTGAATGATGTCCACAATATTCTTTGTAATAATTGATGATGTTACAAAGTTAAATGAGGAGGTCAGATGAAAAAGAACCACCGAGTTACCAATCAATCAGTCTATTTCCTATGTAAGGCAGCTCTTTGCAATGAGAGAAAGAGTAGCACATTAAAATCTTTCTCGATCGGTGGCGAAGGAGGAACATCTTCTGCTAGTGAAGCCTCAGTTCGCATAGCTTCTCGACTAAGAAATAGAGTGGATCATTTGTTTTAGGAGGAGCATCACCTTGAGTATTCTTTAGAGTTGGAGGTAGAAGCAGACTGAAGTCCAGTGGCGGAACTTGCATAACCGCCCCCCGAGAGTTCTCCCTCTTGAGACAGTAATTGGGTCGGACGCTGATGAAGCGGTAGAGGGTCTAATACCTCTCCTCCCTTCCAACTTGTTAGAAGTGGTATTAAGTCAAATAATTCACCAACCTCTTCCACACACAATGTTTTTGCAGTTGGTTATTTAACTATTTTATCGATTCAAATGGTCATTTTCTATCGATTGTTTTTTTCTCATCTCCTCTCCTCTTCTTTGTCGGTTGTGTTTCTTCACCCACCATTTTCTTAAGGATTGAGCGAAAACTGTCAGGTTTCCTTATTATTTCGTCTTTTGTGGGGCAGGTTCTAAAATGGGAAGTCCAAAGGCCTTCGTAAGGCTTCCTCACGTACTGGCTTTTTGGCAACTGACATATTCATTCACCTAAATGACTCACAAGAAGAAGATGCGAGAAATGAGAAAAAAGAAAAACACACTTTGGTCTATATTTATATGAAAAGGGGCACAAAAATTAATTTTGTATAATTTAAGTTGATTTTTATTACTCATTATATAAACATTCATGTTATTTAGTTCTCTTATTCTTATGTTAGCGTCACTTTTTAAGAAGTAAGAGAATCGGGGAACTAATTATGAAAAATAACACGAATCTCGAGGAGGTGATTGGAGACATAAATAATATAGATTTTCACCATAAGATTCGTCAATCTCATAAGCCGACCGAAAGAAGAGAATGAACGATCCGAAAAATACTGCACGGCCAAGTAAGCACTTACTTTCCAGAGACTATCGTCGTGAAACCGAGCAGTTGCCTAGGATGAGGTTCTTCAATATAGACACATAGATTGAAGGTAGGCACTTGTCAGATTACGGTGATTCACCCTCTACCTAATGAAACAATTCTACCCAAAAATGATGTGCCTATATATTCAGTCTCCACAGAATGAGCAATTGATGATCATTAAGTAGACCAAAAGATGTTTGTTCGGCTTAATGAATGGCTGACCAAACGAATTTCAAGCAACAAAATGGGCAGGTACAAATGTAAAATAATGTTTAAGGCAGTTATAAAAATCTAGTGACACTAACAGTGGTTACGGGGTAATTAAACATGTAATTCAGTTACAAATGTGTAAATGTAATGACACATTAATTATAGTAATGTCCTTTTTTTAAATGGGGACAACCATGTAATTTATCAGATCCTATCTATGAAATATAAATAGGAGGATTATTTCTAAGAATGGGGACTCCGAACGGAATTCTCATTAAAAATATAAAGAATGTTCAAATCTTCTTTCTTTCTTCATTTCTGTGACTAACGTTTTATTTCTTGGATGTGATTCAAAAGATAATTTATGGTCCAACACCTATCAAATAAAAAGTATCACTATTTTAACTTAAAAAAAAATAATTCTCATTTTTTTTGGGCAAAGATAAGATGATGTAAATTTAATAATTAAAAGTAAGTGTTATATACTTAAATCACTGATGAATATTCTAATAAAAAAAAATTATAAAATAGAAATACTTCTTTTAACTTTATTTGATTACATTTTAATTATGTAAATTTTAAAAATCTAGAGAATTAATATTAAGTTTTAAAATTATCAACCAACTTTAAAAATAAATAATCAGTCACCAATTAGCTGCTCAGAGCACTACGCAAACGCTAAAGACGAGCGCTGACCAGTATCGTCCCATTAATTACATAAATA
The DNA here is from genome assembly GCF_001263595.1 of Phalaenopsis equestris. Classification (NCBI taxonomy): domain Eukaryota; kingdom Viridiplantae; phylum Streptophyta; class Magnoliopsida; order Asparagales; family Orchidaceae; genus Phalaenopsis; species Phalaenopsis equestris. The sequence continues at coordinate 118,293 of NW_018225253.1, read as the reverse complement.
ATTAATTATAGGATACAATATATTGAAAATTATTTAATTGAAAAAAAAAATATCGCCGTCAGGATGGAAAAGGATTGGCTTCGTGGAAAATAAAAAAGAAGAAAGTGAGCAGGAAATCGCTTCCTCAACGAATCGTCTTCTCCGATTAAAAACTTTAAAAAGAGTAATCCTTCAATCCTTTCTTTTGCGATTTATTGGAGTTCAGCTTCGCTTGAAATTGTCTGTATTGCCTAATGTTCTTACTGTATACAGAGGGCGGCAGGCGGCAATTTTACCGGTGGTTTGGAGTATTGATTTGATCGCCTGTTGCGGAATTTCAGTTCTTTTGAGGTATCTTTGATGCGCTAATCTGATTTTTTTTTTTTTTTTAAATTTGTGCTCGTTGGGTGCTTCGGAGGTCTTTTGGGCTTTGATTTTTCAGCGATTAATTTGATAACACTTTTTGAAATTTATCTATCTGGATGATTTGTCTTAAAATCTATTGATATAGGACTGGTTTTGATTCATTATTCGACGTTTTATGGAAACGATGCTCTTTTATTGAGTAAAATCAATATGTACCAATGTGAGCCCACAGAACTTTGCCTCATTCTCATAGCTTCTATGGCATCTTATTCATCACTGACTCCATTGATCCCAAAATTCCTTCAACAAAAAAAAGGGGAAAATCTTGGCACTTCTTGGCACTTTATCCTAATCATTCATTTTTTTTTTTTTTGGGGTAGAAAGTAGTTGAAGATTAAAATAATCAGAACAATGATGCCTTTTTCTGATCTTTTATAGTTTTGCAAATTGATGGACGCTTTAGCAGTGGTGTTACACCGTAATTAACTCTACTAGTATATTAACTTCTGCAACCTATTAGCTATCAAATAGATACCGATAGCAAAAGGGAATTCCAATAACTAAGTAAATTGTCTTATGGAATTGGCCTTACTTGTTTAACATCATTATCTGCCAAACATTCAAAAGCTTCTAAGTGTTGAGCATGACTAAGAATGTGTACTTGAGTGATGCCTTTAGTTCTTAGTTCGTATGATGTGATCATGTGATCAAAAGGCCTGCTAGATGTTTCATATGTAATAACCATTTCGATTTTTTATGAATGGACTGACATTTTCTAATGCATTTAAATATGTTTACATTTTTATGCAGGATGACTCGGGTTTAAGGTTTACTAATGTGGCTAATATAATGATAATATGAACATAAGCAAAGGAAATTGAGGATTCCTATATCATGTCACCAAATAATTCAATTGATTACTTTCTTTTAAAGCAATTAGACAATACAAAAATTATAACTCAGTGGGTAGTAAATTAATTTAAATAGTTGAATAAATTTTACAAGTAAAACTCAATCATGTAAAAAAAGCAAGCAATTGAAGTCAATTTCCAAATGTTAGATTTTGACTTGTCAATTTTTTATCAAAATCAAGAGCACTGAACAAATAACGATCAAATTATGCAAATGAAATAAAACAACGAATGATATTACTAAAGCAAGAAAAAATTAGGGCTCACATCGGTACATATTGGTGACTTCCATCAGGATAAAGTTCTTACACCTGCAATGCATTCAAAAGAATTTCTCTTTTATCTTGCACTCCATAGATTGAAACTAAAAAGAAAAAATTATTTAGGTAAAAAGTCTTCAATTACATATCTCAAAAGAATTACTTTTAAACTCTTATCCCATATGCTAGTATATATTTTTGGCATTGGCTCGACTTAATTATGTTTAAATTCTAAGAAAAGATAAGAATTAATTTTGGATTTAAATTAAAATTCCGTAGAATTTTTATTTGAAAACTTCAGTCTTGCCGATCTCTAACCTAAGGATTATCGACATGATACAATAATTGAGTTGTGGAATAGCCTTGCAAGCCTCTAGTCTTATCAAATAGTGAACAAGTGACTCCAACATTTTGAAATTTTTCAACAAACCCATATGCAATCAACACTCTAAAGAAAACTACAAGAGATGGATTTAAATAATCACTAACCCCTTATAATTAGAAAGTTAAAAATAAAAAATAGAATTCAAGACTACACAATAGGTCCAAGTGGTTAGGGCCACCGCCAACACTTAAGCCGAGATAATTTTACCAATAGAGCAAACTATATCAATTTGCTCAATCTGAAAAGAAAATTTGCTTTGATCAATTGAAATCTTATTCTAAACTGAATCAAAATTAAATTATGTCAAGCCATATGAAATAACATTAAACTGGGAAATAAAAATAAATCTCTTAGGAGTCATAATAAATAGAAATAAACCAACCAAATAAAAAAGAAAACAAATAAGTTTCAGCCAAATCAATGTTTTATGCGATGCTTTTGACTAGAAAAAACAAGCATATTTCCATCAAATTTATATTTCTCAAACAAATTCATCTCATAATTCAGCATTTGGAATAATCAAATTAGGATATACAATATGTTCTTCTTATCAAGTAATCATGAATAATCACACAGTTTTGTTTCAAAAAATGAATTTGATACCTCTAAAATCAATTATCATTATTGACTCAACCTTATCATCTAAATAATTCCGGGAAATAAGTTGTATAGAAGTAAATTGAAATGATTTTGCTAAAATAATCTTATCACATAACCCAAGCAAATCTAATGAGCTAAGTCCCTTGGTGAGGCAGTCAGCCAGTTGCTCTACAGTAGCTACATGACTTAGCTCCAGTAGTCCGCTATGCAGTTTTTCCTTGATGAAGAACCTATTAATCTCCACATGTTTGGTTCTATCACGTTGCACTCATTTGTTGGTGATGCTAATCGCTGACTTGTTGTCACACCACAACCTCATATGTGCTCCTTAGTCCACCTTGAGTCCTGCCAATAAGGCTCTCAGCCACAACATCTCAACAACTCCTAAGGCCATGGCCTATAATCCGTCTATGTTGTTGACCTCGCTAATACTGACTGTTTCTTGCTCTTCTAAGAGACCAAGTTGCCCCCTACGAGCATGCAGTATCCAGATGTGGATCTCATGTCTTCCATACAACTCGCCTGGTCAGTCACAGTAGCTCGCAATGCTTATACGTTCATTCTTCCTGAAGATCAACTCCTTCCCCCGTTTCCCTGATGCACTCTTCAGATATCTCAGAAGCTGATATATTCATTCATGTGACCCTTCCTCGGGTCATGCATATAGCGAATCACCACACTTACTGCAAATGTTATGTCGGGACGAGTGTGACTCAAATAGATGAGAAGGCCCACCAACCTCTGGTACCTCTCATGATCAACGACTCTCTTACCTCTGCGCTAAACTTTTTCTTTTGATCAATTGGTGAAACTGCTGGCTTGCATCCCAACATGTCCGTCTTTTTTAGCAATTCTAGCACATACTTCCTCTGAAATTGAACAATCCCCTATGCTCCACGAGCTACCTCAATTCTGAGGAAGTATCTAAGTTGTTCCATGTCCTTTACCCCAAAACTTGCCTTCATCTGAGCAATCTCTCCCTCATCACCTCCAATGACAATCATATCATCCACATACACAACAATAATAGTATTATGACCACCATGTTGTTGAAAGAATATTTTGTGGTCGGCATTGATCTGTTAATAGCCTATGCGTACCATTGTTTTCTTGAATCTGTCAAACAAAGCTCAAGACTGTTTTAAACCATACAATGACTTTTGCAATCTACATACCTTACCCACCATTTGGTTCATGCACTTCCTCTAGCAGATCCCCATGAAGAAACATATTCTTCACATCTAGTTAGTGTAATCTTCATTCACCATTCATAGTCAGAGAGATGAGTGTCTTGACTATGCTCAGCTTTGTCATTGCTGCAATTGTCTCATCATAGTTGATGTCACCAACTGTACTTTGTAGCAATCAATCTTTTCTTCTAGGGTATGCTTCACTATGAAGACCCATTTACACCCGATTCCCTTTTTTTCTTTTGATAGCAATGCGAGCAGCCATGCCCTGTTCTTATTAAGAGCACCAAGCTCATCCAACATTGCAGCTTTTCACTTTGGACCCTCCTTAGTTATTTTTCAACATTTGGGTGTAGAGACAGTGTCCAAAGATGCAACAAAATCTCAATGTAAAGGTGTTATGTTAGAGTATAAGACAAATTGGGCAATTTCATGTGAGAAACAAAAATGATCCGGAGAATAACAATCAGGAGGATGCCCGCATTGCTGTGAAGGTCTTCCTCAAAGTTATTGGAGTGGGAGCAGAAGAGAGAAGAATTATATCACTTATGTAATTTAATTCTGAGGTGGATGGTGTAGGTGTATCAAGAGTCGGGATAGGCCAGGACAAGGGAGTTGTTAGCACGAGTGGTACATCCGACACCATTCCCTCATTCTACTTTTTCCTCCTTGCATACACTCCCAGCTTCATTTGAGCTTGAGTCCCACCACCTTCGGGCTCATTTTTCTCATTTTCCAGCTCTTCCTCAGTCTATCCTTCCCACACAATGAAATAATGCATCGTTCCCACTATACCAATCTCTCACCATCACTACTCTCCCTCTCTTACCTCATCCCCCAGCATTTAACGTGTCATCAAAGGGTGAGGTCACCTCCAAGGTATAGTATGGTTCGAATTTCTGTAAAGATCACATTCATACTCACAAAAAATCTCCTCTATTGGGTTACAACAATCATACCCCTTCCGAGTGGCAGAATAACCCACAAAAATATGTTTCATAGCTTTGGGATTGAACTTCCGTATTAATGGTCTATTATTTTTCTCAAAACATACACAATAAAATACTTTAAATGGGATGATCCCGTCATTTTCTCCTTTCAACAATTCGCAAGAAGATCGCCACTTGAGCGCCCTTGAGGGTATTCTGTTGATTAATTGAATGGTTGTCAAAACAGTTTTCCCCCACAAATGCTTTTAGACATTCATCGAGATCATCATGCTTCTGGCTACCTTTAGAAAGTGTTTACTTTTCTTCTCTGCTACTCCATCTTGTGTCGTTGTGTATGGATAAATGGTTTTATATTGTATCCCTTGGGTTCAGGGGTACTCCGCAAATGTCTTGTTGGCATACTCTATCCTGTTATCAGATTTTAATACTTCACTACTACACTGTATTAAGTCTGGATGATTCTATGAAAGTCTTTATAGCAAGCAAATTTTTGTTTTCTCATTAAATATAACCAAGTAACACGAGAAAAACAATTAATGAAAGTCATAAAATATCTATAACAATTCATTGAAATTTTAGAACAAGGTCCTCATACATTTGGGCGCACTAAATCAAAAACACAAGAACTCCTATTATCAGAACTAACATAAGAGCTTCTAGTATGATTACCGAACTCAGGCATCACACACAAATTTCTATTTATTTGCATTTTTGTACAAAGACAGATACAAACGACTTAATAAATTAAATGAAGAGTGTTTCATGCACTTAAGATGTAGCAACGACTTAATAAATTAAATGAAGAGTGTTCCACACTCCTCTCAGATCCTTCAACTCCGACACTCTCTACCATGGATGTTAAGGTTGAGTCCATCCCCTCTCTATCCAAACATTAGAGTCCAATATACCATGTGTCAATCCCAAGTCACCGGTCAGTCCTCTTCTTTTGAAGGCTCACCTTAGGAATATCAAATAAACAACACATTTTAGTTGGAATATGACATTAATAGATAAAAGCTTCACTGAAAAGGAAGGGACGTGCAAAACATTGGACATAGTCATAAAATTAGTACGCTTCGTTGTACCTTTACCAACCACATGCTGTGTTGTACTATCAGCGGTCTGAATGCTCTCTCAAACTTCTAGGTGAGTGTATTAAGATAACTCACTGGCAGCATCAGTCACATGTTGAGATGTATCATAATCTATCATCCATTCTGGTGATCTTGTAGTAAATATAGAGGCAAAAACATGTGTATCACGAGTACCTTTAGCTGAGTGAACAGAAGTAGCAGTCCTTTGATGACGATAAGGTGGATGCATCCTAAGTCACATCATCTGTCGCTCATTGCTTCCGCTTTAACAACTCTAAGGGCTCATGATTCTCATCAGTAATGACCACCCATGTCTCTCCCTCGTTCTCTTCTATCATTAGATTAGTCTGGTAGCCCCCGCTTCCACCCTTTTGGCCCCACGATTATGGCGTTGGCCTTTAGAATATCCAAGTCCACTTGTCTCTGTCTCCTTGGGTGGCTTTGGACAAGCCTTGCTCGGGTGTTCTACTTTTCCACAGTTGTAGCACCTGTGGGTCTCCCTCCAGGGACCCATCATACCTAAGTGTAAGGCAGTTATAGCTGATCGTGTACCTGGAAGTCCACTCGACTCAGAGTGTAGCCTCATGCAATTCATTTGCAATATCCTGGCGATGGCCTCATCCATTGAAGGGATCATTGTCTAGGTTAGGAGAACCGATCTCCTCTAATCAAAGTTCGGGTTCAGATGAGATAGAAACTACATATTCCTCTTCTGTGCATAGATCACCCCTTCTTGTACCTCGACTTAACACAACTTGACATAGGTGAGAAGTTTTCAAGATCTTGCCACGACCATTCAAACTCTATAGAGTACTTTTGAATTCATCTATCATTCTGTACCACTGCCTTTATATCACGCTAAATCTGAAATACCCTCATGTGATTCTCAGTCTCAGCATAGGTTCTTTTCAGATTTGCCCAAATGTCGCACATATTTTGAATATCATTCACTGATGAGACAATTGATGGAACCATTGAGTTTAGTAATCAAGTGTAAAAGAAGGCATGTGTGGTCCTCCACCCTTTCACACTGTTATTCTTTGGCTCGACCTCAGTCTGTTATTCTTCAAATCTCTTCCCTACTAGAGCAGCCTCAATCTGATGTGACCAACTTAGATACGTGGCCAGTCCAACGAGCTTCAGATCCACAGGAGGGAGATTTAGCTTCACCTGCGTTGTAGCATGTGCTGAGGTATTGGCTCCCATTAAGAGACTAGCTCCCTGTATGAGCCCGATGAAGACCTTCAGAACTTTAGGATTTCTCTTTCCATGAAGTTTCAATCCCTTACCTCCCGCACTATTTCTGTCTCCAGACTTTATCAATCACAAGGATCAAGCATAGATCACACAGATCACACGCGACTTCCTTTCATAAAGTTTGTGCGATCTGCTTTACCTTAGCTCGCATGAAGCCGCAACTCCTCTGCCCCGCAAGCAAAACCACAGCTTCTTTGATCCTTCGCCTCCTTGCCATCAAGTGCAACTCCAAAAATGTAGGCCCTACTCCACTGCCTTCCTCACTCCCAAACCTCAATCAAGACCATACCAGGCCTACCTCCCTGTGTTGGGATGACGGGACTACAGCAGGATTGTTGCCAACGAACCCCACTTAAGCTACCTCCGCCTCCCTGTTTGAACCCAATGTCTGTTAGCTCTGATCGTAACTGCTTCGCCAAGGCAGCTGTTGTTACATCTGATTACGACTGCCTCATCAAGACGACGCCGATCCCAACCCTACTCGCCTCGGCTGTTTCACGATCCCAACTTGTTTGTCGCTGCTGCTTCGCGAGATGACACAATCCATACTGATTCGGCTCGTGGGGACGATGTCGAAGAAGTTTCCAGATTGAGCGGGAGGAGGTAGGTAGGTCTCTGATACTAAGTTGAAATGATTTTGCTCAAAAAAACTTACCCATTCATTAATGACTTGGGCTTATATAGAGCCTTACAACATTTACTAATAAATTTTTTTAGACTTCTATTTACAAATAGGACCCTATATTAGATGAAAGTCTCAATAAAATATTTAGCGAAGGATTAGATATGACTCACCAGTAAGAGGCAAAAAAAATAGAAATTAAAAAATCGAAAGTAAGCTCGCTAAATAAGGTCGAATTAGTCGTCTAGGAAATTGGATCAATACTATAATGCTGCAAAATGTTAAGAGGTCCATCCATCGTTGCATTCAATTTCATAAATATTCCAATTAGATGCTTTCTTAGATTTAGAAGCATTATGAACTTATCACGCTAATTGAATTCTACATATTTTATTGCTCACATAAGAAAAAACCTGTAATTGTCATAATTAGTAGCTAATTTTTTGTAAATATCTAGTGCAAATCATGCATTTGTTGTTTGAATGATTATGTAATTTTTTTCAAGCAAAAATTTCTTAAGATCAATAAGATTTATAAGCTTTCTAGGTTCATACCTTATGATAAGCTCAAATAAACTCATATTGTTAAGACTTTTAAGTACGTGAATCATATGCAAACACAACTACAAGTAATATCAAATTTAATCTAATATTTATTTTATCAATAAAATTTTTGTTCTCTCAAGCTTCTATTTACCATTTAAGTTTGATTGTTAATTTATTGATAGCAAGCGGTAGAAATTTAAGTGAGCTTTTCAAAATTTACTAATGAATACTATATACAACAACAACACAACAAAGCCTTAATCCCACTATGTGGGGTCGTCTACTTGAATTCTTTTTCTCCAATGTGTCCTATTTAGTGTCATATTTTCATTTAGTTCTAATAAATTAAAATCATTTTTTATATAAGAAGCCCATGTCTTTCTAGGTCTTTTTCTGCTTTTCTTAACATAAGTCGAATCTAAAACCTCTACTCTTCTAATCGGATCATCAGATGGTCGACGTTTAATATGACCAAATCATCTAAGACAACTAATGAATTATATATCTTAATAAAAAAATAATTATTTTAGATAAACCATGTAATTTAACGACCTCATTAAAATATTGTTTAGCAATGTGAAATCTATGAGTGATTTAATGACATTGTATGAAATATGCCTTTTGTTCCATCACTATAAAAATTGAATCATGCTTTATCGATGTTCATGATTCCATATTAGAGCTTTCCAAGAGTTTCTATGGAATTGGTGGAGATGTATTCAATCATTTATTATATTTTCTACATCTAGTAACTTGGCAAATGCTGTATTATAAAATAATATGCCAAATGTATTTTCAAACATAGCCAAAAATACATATTTTCATCCATTACACTGGTCTTATCTCTACAAAAAAATCTATTAGCACCTCCAATATGTAATTTTATGTAGAGGATTGTAACTCAAAGCATTAATAAACTTTTTTTATTTATTTATCATAATATTATGGATTTTAGAAACTCTACATATACGATGTTTTTGCTCTAATTTCTCTTGAAAACATATATATTTTAAAATTTGATAACCATTGTATCTCCAATATTTGAAGGGCCTGCATTATAACATGGAATTTTCTATTATAATTTGAATATTTGTGTCTATCCTCATTAAATTTTTTCACTGAAGAATGTTGTAAAATCTTCTGTGCTTAGCACTCCTCTAGTACATACTTCATGTGCACCACTAGAGACCTTTAATACATTTTTAAAATAAGAAATTTTAACTACATTTGCATCTTTCAATCTTTCTTTGAGTATATTAAAAGCCCAATACCAAATTTAGTCAATTAAAAATCATTTTTATATAAATAATTTGTGTCTGGAGCCATAAAAATACCAAAACCTTTATAATTTGCTTATTAAACATAGTCATATTATGAAAACTTCGAATATTTATGTATGTTAGTAGATTTTAGTCTATGATTAATCACTTTAATTTTATCATAATTAATAGGAAATCCATCTCAAGGCACTATAAATCACAAGAAAATCACATATATAGTTACAAAATAATATTTCTTCAAGTTTAAATACATTTTCTTTGCTTGTAAAATCTCAAATGCATTTTTAAGATGCACCAAATTATTAAGTAACTTGTTATAAATTAAAATATCATCAAAACAAACAATAAGAAGCTTTCCAACAAAAGGCTATAAGATATACTTTTTATTCTCATGAAATTGATATCCTTATCCGTTCATTCAATTTATCTTTAATTTTAAAGGAAATTTTCTACCAATCACCGTTCTTCATGATATCTTGGTGACATCCGCTTCTCAAATCAGTCGTACAAAATATTACAACACCAATATCTCATCTAGCATATTATCCAAATGACGTATAGTAAATTTTATATAATCATGATTTTATTTATGGCTTTGGTATCTCCACATAAAATATTGAAATCAATTTTAGATTTAATTTGAATTTCATTTTGGTAATTAAGCTTTGTTAATCTCAAATTTTGTGAGAATTATCTAGATGCCACAGTAGCTGAGTGTTAGAATAACTAAGCATGCCACCAACTAAAACAAACAAGGAATAAACACCATCAAAGTTTCACAAATCTCTCAACAGAGCTCATACATATTGCGTTTCAAGAAAAGTTGCAAGAGAGATTCGAACTACTATTTTCCCCCAAAATAAGCAATTCAAAATTCAAAATAGAATTCTATTGCCACGCTATAAGTCTAAGTGGATAAAGCCAAGGCTGCTGCCTAAGCTTAGATAATTCCAAAATTCCACCACCAATGGATAATCACATCATATTTTAAATCTATTCTATCCATTATATTTATCAATAGTCAAATCCTAATTTTTTGGCATAAGTTTAATGAATTCAATTATAACATTTTTTAAGGACATCTTCTTACACTACTTCTAGCCATATCTACCCTTCACTTCTTCCTAATCTTATTTTGGGCTAGCTTTATGAATCCTTATTCTCCATTCATCCGCACTATTTTTACATTCATTTTATCCAACCTTATTCTTGTTTGTTAGTTCATCATCTATGTTGGATATGTCCAAATTATTGTTGGAAATGTCCAAATTATCCAAGTATGGTTTCAGTTATTTTATTTCATTTTCTTCTTATCATTCATGTATTATAATCATAAGGCAAGCATAATACGTGCTTTTGTTTTATAAGAGTGATATTCATTGGCAACCCTGCAACTTTTGATAGTTAGGATTAGCCTATTCATTTTTTCTATTATATCTTTCATGCATGTTCTTGAACATTTTTAATTACTATATTATCTCATAAAATAATACTTATATTAGTGGGATGCTTGTGTTCTAATCCCTGATGTGAACTTATTGAGAAAATAGATTGACTATGTTTACCATATTTTTATTTGCACATGAGCTATTCAGATTTCCATAAAAGTTGAGAATAGTTAAAGAGCAGACTTCCTATAACTTTAGTAGTGATTATTATCTATCAGCTTGCTTTTGGGTTGATGAATGTTTATCTACCAATATATTTTGATTGACTTAGAGCCTAGGTGTTCAACTCTCCTTAACATGTGATATTGGAACCAATGATTTGGTTGCAATCAAATGTTTCCTGCAAGTTGTGACTCGCATAGGTCTTTAATATTTTCTACCATAATTGCGTAATGTTTATGAGTAGATGACTTATGAGTAGATGACTCACACATGCTCCACTTGGTTCAGTATTTCAGTGTATGGAACTTGATGGCTTTGAATATTTTTTGTTTGAGGTAACTAGTGGTTGATTTTGTGTGTTCTTTTATAAGGGTGAAATATTGAGATCCACTTAAAAACCAATAATTTTCCACATTATTAATAATACTATTTGTGAGTTGTATTCATTAAAATATACTTTTGGGTTTATGATTGTATATTTATGAATATATTGGGCGTTAATTACTTGATATCGTCAAGGTTAGTATTGGCACTTATGCTCTAAGAATACTAAACAACTTGTTGAGGATTGGTGAGACCGGTCCACTTATCAGATTAGCAGTTATGGGAGCCAATTAATTCCTTGATTTCGTTCCTTGATTGCTTCACCTAGGCTTCCATTTGAGTCTCCCGCCTCCTCTGTGGTTTGCCGGCAAAAGGAAATCTCGCCATCTGCTTTGTCGCGGAACCGCGTCCCGCGTAACCTTCTACCGCGTTCAGTAATTGGTTTTTTAAACAGGCTTTATTAGCTTATTATAAGTAAGCTAATTGCAAAAGCCCATAAACTTACACTCTCTCCAACCTGCAAGCTTTAGTGTTGGGTGTTGACCACGGAAATAGAGAGAAAGAAAGAGGCTTGGTTTTTTCTCTCCATGGTATTCTTCTTCTGTAGCTTCCGGGTAAGAGAGAGAAGAGAGGATAGAGGATAGAGAAAGAAGCAGGTTTTCTTCTTGCATGGCTTTGGTTCTTCCTCCAGGTGGCTCACGAGAGAGAGAGAGAGAGAGAGAGAGGAGAGAGAGAGAGAGATAGAGAGAGAGAGACTTTCTTATAAATGTCGACGTATTCGACGATGTAATCCTCAAAACTAATAAAATCCTCTGCAGCTCTGTGGACATAGACAATTTGCAGAACCACATAATTTTGTGTGTTTCCGCTGTGCTTTTCTGTTTTGCGATTTTTCTCGATCCTGTTTTTCATTTTATTGTCGTCGTTTTTCACAACACAACCAACTTAGCAATAAATTAAGTGTTATTGAAAAGTTTCTATATGAGGAGATTGATGGTAGAACTGGTGCACTCCATTATAATGTGTGAAATGTGGAGGTCCAAATAAGAGTTGAGAATAATCTCACTTTAAAATTAAAAAAAAAAACTTGAGTTCCTAATATAGCAGTAGTGGCTAATACCTGTTTGTTTAGGTTTTTGGGTTGATGGGCGTCCGTCTTCTATTGTATTGCAATTTTTATAAATTTCATAAATCTTTGGTGCTTTCTATAGTATTTGAGCAAGATTCAAATGCAGATGACTCCCATGCAAACTCAACATTATTGAATAGGCTTTTGGTTGATAATAGTTAATGTTGAGGGGACTGATAGCCAACATTGTGGATCCACATACATGGGGGAGATTTTTGAGAGCTTGGAGAGAGCGGAAAATTGTTCCATATAAAAATTAGAAATACCATACAAGTTCCTGTTAGATTAACAACGGCCCTTACACATTAGTGTATGCTTTTAGGTTAAATGTTGTCTATTTATTGATATATTGGCCTTAGTTGGTACCTGATGCTTCGCTGTTCTAATTAGAACTATCTAAAATGCTATAACTCTGTAAATTTATTTCAGTGCTTCTAGTGTTCACTCCATAATTGGATTTTGGGACCATGGGTTAATAGAAACTTGAACATGCAATTATATGCAACTTTCATTAACCATTCAGCATAGCATGACTTAGATAATAATGTCATTTTATGTTGATCTTATTGATCATAACATAACATGAAATTGTGAAGTAGTTTTATATTCTATTTTTCCAGCAACCCGTATTTACTTACCTAACATGCTTCTTCCATTTCTGCAACGTGAATTTCTTCTACTGCATTTTTTTTGTGATTTTCAAAGCTTCTAATTTCAAATAAAGCTTTCATGAATGAAAAATATTAATACACTTTGTCTTTGTAGAAGGTTCTTCAGGCCGAGGAATAAAGTACACATCATTTAGCCATAAAAAAGAATGCCTTTTGCACCAATGGAGCAAGGTGTCTTTCACTCTCTATATTTTCCATATTTCAGGGTTATTTAGCTATACTGTTCTTTTTTGCGGTATTCTTTATCCGTAAAACCTTTTAAAATGACCTGTAATTTTGGCTTGCACTAAATACTGTAATTCATAACTATAAAACATTTATTTAATGCTAGACTTTGTCAGAAGGCTTGACTATTTCTTCTTCCAAAGAATACAGATTATTCTTGTTCTTATAATGATGTGTATTTTATCAATCATAGTGACATGTAAGATTGTTGCAACATAAGGGCTGAAAACTTCTCTCTTTGAGAGCAGAAAATAATCTTTTAGAGCATCAAAGAGAGTAACCTAGGAGAAACAAACTAGCACCTCACACAAATGTAGCATAGATTAATAAATACAATCATAGAGCATGAACAACATGAGTTATGTGTTTGATCAAGAAGAACTCCATTCACGAAAGGAGGAACAAATAAATTCACGCATGTGGTTCGATCAAGAAGACTTCCATTCACTAGGCAAGGAGAACAAATAAAGTTACCATCAAATGCATAGAGTAGCAAAATAGATCAAATCGTCTTCTTACAAAAACTATTAGGAAAGAATGTAGTAAATCTCACCAAATTTTAAGTTATATTTCTCAGTGACAAGCTAAATAATAAGTCAAGAACTCCTCTTCCCAAATTCCAAGTACAACAACATGCATCTCATTCTTCCATGCCATAATTAGTATGCCACAACCCTTATGTTTTCTCATGCATATGTGGAAGGATAGTGGGGCCCTTTGATTGTTTAAAAATCTCAATCTCCAATATCCCATACGCAACCACACAAGTCATTGAACCATTGCTGCTCTCAAGTACTCTCCAGGAATTCACGCTTGCAACTATTGTCTCAAGAGAGGGAATACCTAGTCAAGATCTCATGCTAAGAATTTGTCTATTATGTGAGATAGAAATACTTATATGATATTTGCCAAAATGCTATTGATTTTTGTTGAAATTTTAGGAAGTTTTTGTTTTAGTATATTTTATTATTAGGCTTTTCATATTTCTAAAACGTAGCATTATAAGTATGTCATAATTCATGTTTTCTTCTTTTATCATTGAGAGTTATTGCTGATTTTATTATATTTCTAATGTGGGAGCTATCCTCATCTATTTATATTGTATTTGTTTTCAATGAAATTGAAGATAAATAAATATTTTTCTTCTCCAAAAAATTACATGGTTTCAACGCCCACCTTCACCTTCAAAATGGTGACCTAATCCCATTGAGAGATCCTCTGCAGATTTCGTGTTCCTCTTGGTTGTGATTTGAGCCAACTGGGAAGGCAATGTGTGGATCGTAGTAGATCTCTCACGATACAGTCGCGATTTGGGTCAGCAAGAAAGGCAATCGGTGGATTGTGGTGTTCAGAGACCCAACGTCTGTCTTTCCTCTAGCTTTGAAACTGCGCAAGTCGAGCTCTCAATGTAGGCCTTCTTTTTGGCAGGGACTTTCTCCTCTACCTCTGCTTCCTTATCTTTCTCTTTCACCATTTGTTTTTTATTCAACAATGGGTTTCTCGGTGTGCTTCTTCTTCGCTGTTTTTTTTCTTGGTCTTTTGCGCCATTGGAATATGTAATTTGAGAGAAAGAGGACTAGTTCCTATTTTTGTTCCTCATCTAGTTTCGACAGAGAAGGCTTCCGTTCCTGAGTACCATGGGCTGGGTAATTAAACTGAATTGATAGTATGTCTATCAAATACTCAATTTGTTTCAACCCCTTCAGCTTCTCCGCAGGAATTGCCCTTATCAATCTCCTCTAGTCAACTTTAAGCGCCAAAATTACTTGCGACCAAAATCATCTCTCCTCTGATGATGCTGTATAAGTCAACGATGATCGGTGCTCGAAAAAATTCTACAATTTCTGCTAGTTCTAGTAATTTCAAAACCAATTTGCTCTACTCATAATGATGCCAGCATTGCAAAAAATCAAGACATACGAAGGAGACATGTTGGGTGCTTCATAGTAAACCTGTAAATTGGAAACCAAAATTTAAATGTGAAGGTCGAATCTACCATGCCAATACTGATACTACCAATTCGGATGCAATATCTTTTACTAAGCAGTAACTACAACACATGCACAAGTTGTTTCAATCTTCAAGATTATGTCTAACTCCGACTTTCCCTTCACCAGAGAAGGATAACTCTTTAATCACTGCATTATTAGGTTATTCTTGGATACTTGATCTTGGCGCAACTTATTATGTGATTGCTTGTTAAAAATTATTCTCATCTTATTGACATTGTGTAGGCAATAAATGTTTAAAATTGTCGATGGTTCCTTCTCAATAATTGTCAGGATGGGAATTGTCAAACTCATCTCGTTGTTAACGCTTTGTGTTGTGTTCCATGTTCTCAATATGTCTTGTAAGTTGTTGTCTATTAGCAAAATTATTTTTGATTATCAGTTTCAAGCTATTCTCTACTCTTTTTGTTATGAATTTCAGGAATTGACCACTGAAAGGATAATTGACAGTGTTAGGAAAGTGATGAACTCTATTATTTTATCGATGGACTTGATACAAATAAACAATGTTAAAGTACATGTTTAAATTTAAATTTTATTTTTAAAGATAACGATATTATGTTATGGCTTTATAGGTTAGTTCATGCTAGTTTCTAGTATTTAAAATTATTTTTCTAATTTATTTCAAAAATAAAATTTTTCATTTTTCCAATGTGAAATCTATCATTTTGCCAAACATCATCATGCACTTTTCCTCCCCAATGTTATAAACCAACTACACATTTTACTCTGATTCATAGTTATATCTGGGGTCTTTGTAAACATCTTATTTACTTTGAAAAAAATGGTTTGTTGCTTTTATTGATAATCACACAAGGTCAAGTTAAATCTATTTAATGAAAGAAAAATCTGAAGTGAAATTAATTTTCAAAAACTTTTATACTATGGTACAAACATAGTTTCATAAAACTATTCAAATCTTACGGAGCGATAATATCCGAGAGTATTTCAAAAATAATTTGGGTCAATTTTTTTGAAAGAATAGTTCATCAAATCTGTTTTATCGACACCCGCAACAAAGTAATGTGGTTGAAATAAAAACAAACACTTATTTAAGTAACTTAGGCATTGCTATTTATAAAACATTGCCAAAGCATCTTTGGGGTGAATCTGTTTTTACTATTACATTTCTCATTAATAGAACACCTCATAGAGCTTTGAATTTTGAAACACCTTTTGATGTTTTCATAAAATTTACCCAACAAATCGGCTTTCATTTTTTTACCTTTAAGAGATTTGGGTGTATTGCATTTGTTCACATTCATAGTTATCATCAACGAAAATTTGAATCCTGATTCATAAAATGTTTGTTTGTTAGTTATGCTCTCACTCAAAAGTGATAAATATTTTGATACTATTTCTAAAAAAATGTTCGTCTTCATGGATATCATCTTTTTTGAATTACAATCATTTTTTTCAACTCATCTTCAAAGGAGGGAGGGACAATAAAAATTTGATTATTATTTTTCAAGACTTTCTTCAAACCAAAGACTCACAAATTAATATCTCCCCAACATTGATTGCTCAACCTGAAAATCCAAGATATATTATATCAGGCGATGGGCGAGTTTTTTATATGCTGAAGTTGATTCATATCTTTCTACAGTGTCATCGCATGATACTCATAATCCTATAACAACAAATAAATAGAAAACAGAAAAAGAACTACGATATTGGAATTGTTTGACACTGTCTATTCGCGACAAAGGGCAACTAAAAATAGGAGTATATGAATCATTTGCGTTGCCTAGAATCCATGAATCCTCCAGGTAATATCCTCATTTAGACTTTACCTCATGATCAGGTCATTTCAATCTCAAATTCTAAGTCTTCTAATCCTAAACCCGAGTCTAGCCCTAATCCTAAATTTAAGGATACCGTTCATCCCATTGCTGCTTGTAAGGGAGTGAGGTCTTGCACACAACATTCATTATCTTCTATGTCATATGAAAATCCTTCAATTTTTTGAGCTTTTACCACACAATTGTCTTGTGTGGATATTCCTAATATTGTGCAAGTTGCTCTGAAAATTTCTAAGTGAAAGAAGATTACTTTTGGGGAGATGAAAGCTCTGCAAAAAAAAAATGACACATAGGATTTGGTTGATCCACTTATAGGGAAGAAGATTGTCGATGTAAATGAGTGTTTATAATCAAGTATAATTTTGATAGCTCTCTTAAACGATATAAAACTCAACTAATTGTCAAGGAATTCATTCAAAGTTATGGCATCAATTGCCAAGATATATTCACTCCAGTCGTAAAATTTAATTCTATAAGAGTTTTTCTATCACTTGCAACTATTGCAGTAGTTGGATATAAAAAATACATATCTCAATGGGGACATAGAAGAAGAAGTGTATATAGATGCATCTCCATGATTTAGTTAGAAATTTGGTATAAAAATGTGTAAACTAAAAAGTTCTTATACTGGTTGAAGCAGTCATCGAATATGTGGTTTTGAAAAATTTACACAATTTGTTAAAAGTTGAGGGTATACTCGAGGGCAAAACGATAATACAATGTTCTTCAGACATTCAAAGGATGTAAAATGGCCATATTGATTGTGTATATGGATGAGATAATTTTCTCTATGGATGACATATATGAAATTAATCGGTTGAAGACTTCCCTCTCATCAATTTTTTAGACCAAAACTTAATATTTCTGTGAGATGTTCTTGGCATGGAGGTTGTTAGATCAAAGAAATAGATTATTGTTTCCCGATGGAAGTATGTTATTGTTCTTCTAAAGGAAACTAAGATGTGTGGCTGTAGACTTGCAGAAACTCCAGTTGATCCCCATCAGAAACATGGAGATGAGAAGGAAGAATACAACTCGATATTAAAAAATAGTGGGAAACTTGATAAATTTATCACATACACGATCAAATATCTTCTTTGTTGTAAGGTTGGTGTGTCAATTTTTGCATTCGTCCTCTGAAAAATACTTTGAAGTAGTCAACAAGTTTTTTAGATACCTAAAAAGTACATTATTTAAGGGTTTACTTTTTCATAAGATCACACAATTGAACATAAAGGCATGCACCAATACATATTGGGTGGGGTAAATTGTTGACAGGAGATTGACATTTGGATACTGCACTTATGTCTAAGGAAATCTGGTTACTTGCCAAAATAAGAAACAGAATCTAGTGGCAAAGATTAGTGCTGAGGCAAAATACTGAACTATGGCTAATTAAGAATGTGAGATATTATGGTTGAAGAAAATTCTTGAACTACTACGGATCCCGATAACATACGAATGAAATTATACTATGATAATAAAACTATCATAAGCATTATAGAAAATCTAGTGCAACATGATCGCACAAAATATGTGGAGATTGAGAGACTCTTCATAAAACAAAAGATTGATTAAGGAGCTATTTGCAGACCTTTCACTCTGATAGTGCAACCAATAGCAGCATCTTCACCAAAGGACTTTTCAGGTCTAGTTTGAGTTCCTTGTAAACAAGTTGGGCATGATAGATATCAATGCTCCAACTTGAGGGGCGTGCTTTGTTTTAGTATATTCTATATTCTATTATTAGGTCTTTTTCTATTTCTAGAACCTAGCATTATTGGTATGTCATAATCCATATTTTCTCTTTTTGTCACGAGTATGGCTAATTTTATTAGGTTCCTAATGTGAGGCTCATCACACTTTATTTTTATTATAATCATTTTCTTTTAAATTGAAGAGGAATAATTATTTTTCTCCTCCCAAAAAATTTTATATTATTCATTATAATTTTTCCTCATTTTATTTTCCACTCCATCAAAGTTCAAAGTGAATAATAATCATGCTCAAATCACCAAAGCCGTATTCTCACCCAAATCTTTGAAGGGCGTCATTGCGTCCACAGCTATGTAAATAGGTTATGTCCAAGCATTTCCTTGATTTTAGATTAGGGAGCACTCTTGTGAGCGTGTCAATAAGATTATGTTCTCTACAAATCTTGTTAGTTGAAACTTTACCATCTTCAACCTTATCTTTGAAGAAGTGATAGTAAAAGTTAAGATGCCTGTTTTTTTTGTGATATTTATACTAAGTGAAAAACACATTGCAGAAAACTACTAAATTATCAACCAAGTAGTTCAACCAGACCGCCTCAATATTCGATTTAAAAAGGGGTCATATATCTTGCCTCTATAATGTATAAAGAATTTATAGGTTGAAGATAAGCCTTCCAAGATGACACATTTTGGGAGTTAGCAGGAATATCTAATATGAGATTTTTTTTTTTCAAGATCGCCAACATAATTCAAATCAGAAAATCTCACAACACTACAATCAAATGTCCATATCTTACATCAAATCATAATTTATATTACCTCTAAGTTGCCTCAGAAATTTATTTCCTTGCTTCACATTTAGTTTAACTAGGCTTGTCCTTGTATTTGTTCATAATGTTGACTCCATGTGATATGCCTAGATGTGTGCACATCAGATGATATACATTATAATTCTAATTGCATTAGCATAAAGCTTTCTATCATTTACCGTTCTTCTAGTGATTAAGGAGTAGAAGTTGCTAAGGAATGAAATAACCAGCAAGTGAAAAAGTAATAAGCTTTGTAGTCTTAAGTCTGCAAACCAAATCCTTGTAATACCTAGTCAAACGCTTGGAATAAAGCATCGGGCTTTCTTTTTATTTATCTTTAACCCCAAAATCGTTCTAGTAGTACTAAGATTTTTCATTTAAAATGTTGCATTCAAATCAACTATTTCACTTCTTAATCTATAATTTATTTTTGGATGTAATCAACTTATCATCAATATATTTGAATATGTATTAAAAAAAATTCATTGTAAGTTGCTTTATCTTCATATTCAAATGTTCTAACAACAGATTATGTATTGCAATCATTACTAATAAATTATGAACAAGGATGCTTGACAACATGTAAGAAAACTTTGAAGCCCACATCTATCTCCCCTTTGCAGCCATTCGTGCTTTGCATAAGATGCTATCTTTATCTTTAGTTCCCACTTTATGTTTAAGCTTTGAAGAATTGTTTCAACATGAAGGAGAATGGGTTGTGGTGAGGAGAGAAAAAGGTGAGTGAAGTAGAGGGGGCCTTTTCATGTGAGGAAGCCGAGAATGAGATAGGGAGAGAATAAGTTTATATATATATATATATATTATTTTTTTTTCTTTTTTGTTTAAAGTTGAACCAAATTCCAAGTCTCATTATTGTACAAAAACTCTCATAGCTATGGTCCACTGCTTGGATTCACTTTCATTAACGGCTAAATAAAAGTGGATGGATTTTGATTGTCAATAATCTTCTCAACGCTTAAAGCATAGACAATCATATGAAAACAAGAGGAATCATAATGAAAACTTTGGGACACTCTTAAGTTGCCTTTTAGACCTATAAGAAACAATAGTTTGTTTTGCTTGTAGTGGTATAACTTCCTGTTGATGTTTAGTGGTGACCTATCATCTAATATTTAGAGATCATGCTCCAAATTATATCTAGCATGTCTTCATAATATCTTATATCCTCCAAAATCATCAAGCTACGTTGAATATTTCTAATGCAAGTCTAACTTACTAAGCATGTTACCATTGTTCACCAAGAACACAACTGACTTGCAATAAGTGCCCTAGGATTATGTACTTCTTGGCTCTAGAGTCTAATTTAGCATCCTCAAATAAAGCACTATCGGAGGGACAATCAAAAATTCATATAGCTGAATAAGTTGAACGATAATTAGCTGTACCTCCTTGAGAGTTCTCAACTCAATAGCATAATTGGAGGCATATTCACTAAGTAGCATTCCATATGAACGGCCTCTACACAAAAATGTTTCTCAAATTAGCATTTGATAATATACATATGGTCCTCCTTAAGTGTAATTTATAATCCTACTACCACTCCATTGAGGCATGCCGACTATAGTCTCTTCTCTTTGACAATTCAATATGAAAATCCTGTAAACAAAAATCTTTCTCAAATTAGAATTTGATAATATACATATGGTCCTCCATAAGTGTATTTTCTAATCCTTCTACCACTCCATTGAGGCATACCCAGTATAGTCTTTTCTTTCACATTCCTTCCTTTTTGACAAAAAGATCCCGAACTTTGAATAACAAAATTGTTAGACATTATCAATCCACCTCTTAACCTCCTTGAAATTTTTCTTTGTGTGTGCATTCCACTTCTCAAATATCTTAATTATATCACTCTTTTGCTCAAGCATAAAGACTCGAATCTTCCTCGAGAAATTACTTCTGAAGATAAGCAGACATTTAGATCTATCATTCTGTCATATGAACTCTAGTAGGAAATTTGAATCTATAATGGGTTCCATAACATAATACTCACAGAACTCTAGGGCTATCTAGTCATGTAATCACAAAGGAAACCTCTTTTGAAAACTCTAATTAGCCTTACTTTGACATTTCTCCAAGCCTTATATGTCATAACCTAATTAAATTCTTTGAGCAATAAAATTGATTCATTACTGTAGAAAAGAGGTTTGAAAGGAGGAATTCCTTAATCAAATCCTCCAAGGTTTGAAGATGGTGGCAGACCCAAATGTGATAGGTAAATATGGAAAGAATCAAATCTTCCATATTTTCACACTTCCCCAAGCTAGGTCGTAGATGTTGTAGAAACCAAACTTGGTATTGAATTTTGAGGTGCTGAAAGGAAGACCATTGGTAAAGATATCCGCAACTTGTTGGTGTGGCAGGATGTAGCTTAACTATATAATTCTCCCATGGACCGTTTTTAAGATGAAGTGTCTATCAACTTCAATATGCCTAGTCCTTTCATGATGCACATAATTTTTGAAAATGTTGATAACTTCTTGACTGTCACTGTATAGGCCTATTGGAAGAACATCTCAGTTCCCTTAACAATTTTTGAATTCAGATTATTTAATAGATCCCCATGGCAAGTGCCTTACATTCTAACTTTAACTGCTTCTCGAAACAAAACTTGCTTCTTACTTCTCCATTTAACCAAATTTTGTTATACATATGAGCAATAATATGTGTGGATCTTTTGTTAATGATTTCTTCTGCCCACTTAACATTAGTGAACTTTCATTTCTCTATTTCTGGTTTTCTCAAAATTTAATCTATAACCTGGAGTTTTCTTGAGAAATCTCAAAATACTTTAAACTATCTCCAAATGCTCTATTTTAGGCTATTCAAGTGTTGGATCTCAATATTGACAGAATGTGCAATATTTGGCCTAGCATGTGATATATAGTTGAGTTTTACTACCAATTTCTTGTATCTTCCCTTATCCATAGATATTTTTTTTTCTTTCTTGTTAGATATCTTGTTTGTCACATTAAATGACTTTAGATGGTTTGGTCACATTAAACGTCAACCATCTAATTATCCTATTAGGAGAATATAGATGTTTTAGATTCGACTTATGTTAAGAAAGGCAGAGGTAGAACTAGGAAGACTTGAGCTTATTGTATAAAAAATGATCTTAATTTATTAGAACTAAATGAAAATATGACACTAAATAGGACACAATGGAAAAAAGGATTCATGTAGCCGACCCCACGTAGTGAGATTAAGGTTTTGTTGTTGTTGTTAGATATCTTGTTTGGTTTTATTGGAGTATCAGCAGGTTTGCAACCAATCATCCATAGCTTTTTTGCAGATCTATGATGTATTTCTTCTGTGATGTAACAATTCATTGCTTGGATCTTGCTACCTCCATACCTCGAAAATATACCATGTTTCCTAGGTCTTTGATTTCAAATTCAGCGGCAAAAAATTCTTTAATTATAAAAATTTGTCTTTTATCATCACCAGTAAGAACCATATCATCTTCTTCTGCATCAGAGCCTACACTCTAGCTTCTCCCTTCAGTCGGTTCATTCTTCTACCAGCTTGCAAGCCTGTCATAAACCATTTTCTTCCTTGCAGCCGGTTCCTCTATATAGGGTGCAGACTCTCTTCTTATATTCTCAGCAGCCTATACCACTCCTGTTAACCCTCCTCTGGCCTTCTGTGCCGCCGGAACTTTATATGCTGCAGGCCTTTCAGTATTCCTCCGTCGGAACTACTTCTCTAGAGCCTCTCCTCCTTGCCATCCCGAATTTCTCATAACTACCCGCCCCCTATCATACCCTGCTGATCCTCCGCAGGAGCAACTAGTTGTATCAAGACTCCTTCTCGTAGCATGTTGCAGCAGACGTTCCGTAGCAGTTTCTGCTGGCATCTTCCTGCAGGAGCAACAGCAGTGGCAGCCAAAAGCAGCAGCAGCAGCAAGCAGTAGTATAAGCCATTTTTTTCCTTTCTTGTAACAACCTTTCATCTTCCTATATAAATGACAGCAACTAGAAGCGGCCCTAAATATTTTTGGGGTTAACGATCAAATACGGGATGAAGACTTCAAGTTCTATTCTAGAGGTTAATTATGAATCACAGATCAAGAATTTTGTTCAGACGACTCCTGAACTAACTTTATCACAAATCATAAACTTAATGGTCATAACTACCTTCAATAGTCTCAATCTGTGTTTATGCATATTTGAGGTAGAGGGAAAGAAGAACATCTCATGGGAGAGGGCACATTTCCTGAAATTGTTTTGGGGAGTGGCATAGATGAGTCTAGTATCAAATATATGGAAAAGAACAAATTGAGAAGAGTAACAAAATAGACCAAATTCTCTCATAAAAAATTGGCAGAAAGGATGGAGAAGATCTCACTGAATTTGGAGCATTCTATCCCAAAGAAAAAATCAAAGAAGAAAATAAGAATTCCTCTTACAAAATTTCCAAGCACGAAAGCAAAATAAATTTCCTTCTTCATGGCGTAAGCAAGGCGCCATGATTTTCTCATCCAAGTATGTGGAAGGATGTTGTAGCCCTCCTAATTCATAAAGAATCTCGATCTCAAGCAACTGCCATGCAGTTGCATAGTTCACTGAATGAATGCTCAGCCTTTTTCCACTTCATGGAAGCCACACTCAATATCGCTGTTAAAAGAAAAGGAATGATTGTAGATTTTATTGCAAGAATGGGACTAATTATGTAAGATTGAAATAATGTTATTAGAGTTTTGTATTACTGGTTCTAAACCATGTGCTTTTTATAATGAATTTGAGAATATGTGCTGGATTTAGGAGTTACAATATTTTATAGTTTACTATTTTTTTCCTTAATTAAATATCGTGCGCAATGTAAGAAGTGAAATATATCTTTTTGAAGTATACAATGCTCCCATACTAACTCAAATAGTTGTTCTAGATAAAGGCAACAATGTGAAGTATCTTTTGGTAAATGATGATGAGACTGGATGGGGGATGTATGACAAGCCTCTTCGGTGCTACGGCTGTGGCATAGGTTGGTTTTGGTAAGTATATTAAGTTTTATTTTTTATATTCTTCTTCTGGTTTTACGTTGCTTGTGCTACACTCAATTCCGTCTTTTCACAGTTTTCTGATAGGACTTTTGTGCCCCTTGGTATGGTACTATGCTACATATTTGTACTTCAGTAACCACTATCGGAAAGATCCGAGAGAGCGAGCTGGTCTTGCTGCTTCTGCAATTGCTGTTAGTATCTTTTTCTCCCTCTCCCCCTTGCCATATATAAATATTTCAGATAAGCATGCTTTGCTCTTATTGACCTGAATTCCTGACCATGAGTTTTTTTTATTTTTGGAAGGTTTACATTCATTCCATTTTTTTCTATAAACTTCAATTTTTATCTTTATCCCACCTTATGCCTGAAAAGGTGTATTTCACTTTTTTTTTTAAGTTAAAGTAGTGATAATTTTGATGATATATATAAGATTTGGGTGTTAAGCAAGTAAAGAGTAAAGTTAGGTGTTAGATATGTAAATACATAACAATTGCGTGGTATGTATGCAAATGCCCCTTCTTTTAGATTAGGCTTGAAATCTGGTCCAGGATATTAGGGCTTTTTTAGAATTTTTTAAATTCCTCTTTGGCATTTCAGATGTGAAGATGTATAAGACCCTAAATTTAATAATAAAGTAATAAAATAAATATGCAATTGGACAATAACTCAAGTCATTTATCTTGTTTTGCTCAGAATTAGTCTATGTTGCCATAGTTAGATTCCCAACTCTAATTAAATGTTTTATATTTGAATTTTACAGTGACTCTTTGTTGCTGCAGGATCTTACAAACATATGTGAACTCTTTCGAGAATTTCTTTGCCTAGTGCACAGCTTTTCTGAATATTTAATGACTTTAACTTTTTTTAAAAAGCCCGCCCAACAATTTTGATCATATAAGGGCCAATATAAAATTTGAAACGCCTCTATAATTGTTGGAATGGATTCTCTTGTCTATTGAAGAAAATCATTTGAATTCTATAATTTAAGCATTTTTCAAAGTGAAAAGGGCAAGAAACAAAGATGTCATATGGTTACTTTATTTGATGGGTAGAATAACCACATGAAGGAAATCTAAGGGCTTGTTTGGGCTCTTTTTTTTTTTCATTTATTTTTACAAATATGTTTGTTTAGTTTGGTTTTTATATATTTTTATTTTAGTTACTAAAAATAAATTAACATGTTTTTTAAAACACTCAATAACTACTAGGTGCTTTGAGTTTTTTTAAAAATAATAATATCTTAATCAAATATGTCAAACATATTTTGTTTCAAATTAAAATATAAATAAAATAAAATATAAATATAAAATATAAAATGAAAAACAAAAGTGATCTCAAATGACCACTAAATTATCCTTTATTTCCTTGATATATTAAAATGCTGATTCCTTGCAATCACTCTTTGTAATGTTGCTTGCATCATTCTTTGTTACAACCATGGCTCAAGCTTATCCAGATAAGGGCTTTAAATATCGAAATTTGGCACAATATGATTCTCGCTTAATTTGAGACTTTATTATTTTCTCGGCCGATTTGTCCCCAACCGTATCTAACTTAGACGCCACATAATGAACACATCTTAGATGTAAAAAAATCTCATTAAGGATATCCTAAGCTAAATTTGATCAAGATGGATTTTAGCCAAATTTTGATTTCAGAGCAAAGCAGACTGCCTCTTTTTTTCTGCTTTCAGAAAATTTTAAATCATGTTTTACTTATGGGGCATTTACGTAGATGCCACCCAATTCCTATGTATTTACATATATAACCTCCTAAACTTTACTTTTTACATTATACCACTTAAATATTTCATATTACTTAAAAAAAACCTATATTTTTACTTTTAGAAAGTGATACACCTCTTCATGCATGGGTAAGATGGCATATAGGTAGAAAAAGAAGTTTAGATGTTAGATTGTATGTATGTAACTCCTCCTTTATTCATTGAGTTCTATTAATAACATTTCATGAATTCACTTATTTACTTATTTCCTCTTTCCAGGCATTGATATGCAGTACTGCAGCAGTTATCACCATACTCGCCGTTCTTATATAAGTCCAACCAACGGCTCCCTGGCTTTGGTGTTGTAAAAAGTTACACTACTGCTCAAAGTTTGCTGTTAATGGGTAAATTCATCAAAGGAACTCAAGATTTATTCGAATTTGGTGTTGTCTAATTCTGTTCTCTTCAAAGAAATTTACATAAAATCAATTTGGGCTTGCTTTGTTTGGGTAACCCAATACAAATGAGAGTGAATGCAATAAAATATTGTTTGAGAAATGTATGATGTAAAATTGAAGCTTCACTTCTTTTTATTTTTTGTTGTCCAAAGTGTTTGTTTTAAGTCAACATTTGACATTTATTTGAATGAAAATTGTGACTTTTGACTAAAAGGAAGCTTCAATTATGGGTGTTGTTGTCCAGCTGTGCATACATTTATTTGTTTTGTTATATCCCAACTCGGCTTCAAAGTCTTCAGTGCATAGTAAATACTTGTTATTCTTCTCAAAGAAAAAGGAGGTATTATTCAAAACTTGTTAAAGCAACGCAATGCCCAAGTGGTCCTTGTTCTTAGGATTGGCTGAAGAGCTGTGCTGAAATGTCAGCCCCCAAGTTTGAAGTTATGAAGAAGTCGCATGTATAATTTATGCAAATTTGTTGTATTTAATAGATTTTATTTGACATAGTCAGAATTGTTAGTTTTTTTTTTAAATTGAATAATAATTTGCCAAATGATTTCTGAGGCATATTTGGTAATGCCTAATAACTGTCCTGACTTATGAAACTGCAGGTGCAGTTGGCTCTGTCAACTAAGGGTTGTTAATGGTCCGGGTCGACTTGAAATTAGCTTGGATGGATTAATTGTGACTCGAAATTGGCTTGTTGCTCGTTATATTCGATTTTGAGTCAATCTGACTTCAAATTGAATTGAGCTCATTCCGGCTTGAAATTGAAATGGGCTAACTCAAACTGAGTTATTTGGATCAGTTTTAGCTCGGAAGTGGCTTGGTCCGGTTCAAATTGAGTTATTTTGATATGTTCCAACTAGAATAAGATAGAAATTGGCTTGTGGCTCCTTATATATAATTTACTTAGCATTATATATATAATTTTATGAGCTGATGTGGTCAATTTGAGCCGATCCTAAATTTTGGATTGATCATGATGAAGCTAATTCTAAATGAGACAAAGTTATAAGTATTGTTAAGCAAATTATAAAAGATGTGTTTCGAGAGTCAAAAATTATAAATAAAAATAGTTGTTTGTAGAATAATAATGGGCGTAGTCGCCTATAGTGCAGATATTTTGATTGACATAGTATTTTCCTATTCATGCTGGATTAAATCAGAAATAGGCTTTATGCTCATATCTTTTTTTCTTTACTTTTGGATGTTTTTACTGTATATTTATAATATGTACCTTATTTTATGTTTTTCACTAATGATAGTCTTCTTGTGGATAAGAATAGAGAGAGAAAGAAAGAGAGAGTTCATATTTGAATTATGGAAGTTAACTTTAGAGTTTAAAGGCTTTTGTTCGAGTAAATCTAATACTGAATACATTGGATGTAATTTTAATAGTTGTAGATCTAGTAGCAGTGTTGTAACAATGAGTCTTCAAGTCAATAAAAAGAGTGGATGTTTTAGATATCTTAGGTCTTTTGTTCAAAGTTATGGTGAGATATATGAGGATGTTATTAGCAGAATTCTAGTTGGGTGATTGAATTGGAGAAATGAATCAAGCATATTATGTATAGAAATGTACTATTTAAAGTGAAAGAAAAATTTTATCATAAGGTGATGAGACCTGTAATGTTTTATGCCACATAATGTTGGTCTTTAAAAGAGAAGCATAAAATAAAATAAAGTGTCGCTAAAATGAGAATGCTCAAGTGGATGAGTGACTTTACACTTAGAGAAAATGTGAAATGAATATATCCATGAAATGGTTCGAGTAGCTCCGGTGGTAGACAAGATTAGAGGAGGTCACCTTAGATGGTTTGGTCACATTAAAAGCCGAACATTTGATGACCAAGTTAGGAGAGTAGATGTTTTAGATTTAACTATGTTAAAAAAGGTAGGTGTATAGGAAATTCATAAATTGATTAGGATTCTAATTTGAGAGTTTAAATTTTGGAAAATTTGCATAAATACCTGTTGAATCTGAATTTGTCCCTAAATCACACAATGAATAAAATGTAAAATAGGAGAGATAAAGGAGAGAGAGAGAGAGAGAGAGAGAGAAATGCATATTAATGAACAATAATTTGAGAGAGATGTGGAACCCTTTATTCATAGAGTGATCTCTATTTATAGAATATGTGAAATGAAATTTGTCTTTACTTTAGTTAGAACTGTACATAGTATTATTGGTATTTTACATAAGTAGGCTTAGAGTCTGACTTCTTTAAGGCTTGGCTGGTTGGACGAATGACTTATTGATAGACTTGTGTTTGTTAAGCTAGAGAAGCCCGCCAGCTGTACTTGTCCTATAAGGACTACCGGTTGGCTAGGCATGATGTTGCCTGTTGGCTAAACATTTACTGGCAAAGGATCAACAAGATAAACTTGGTCAGCTAAGTTATGCCGATCGGTTGGTCAAGTTTGGATGCCTCGATCTTTAATAAAGTCCCTATAGACAGAGCAGAACAACGCTATCAAACAAAGGGTTCTGATGGGTAACTGCTCTTAAACGAAAATGTCCTGAGGAATGAGTGAGACTTGCCTTACTAATTATTGATATTATGGGAGACTGTTGGATGTCTCCAATAGAACTGTAGGATCCAGTGGATCAGCTTCTCCCTTAGGTTGGTTTCATTGTAGGGAATGACATAGTTCCCTCAGCACTTTGCTTTCGATCGAACCACCCGGGTTCGAACTATTTGGTTACCTTGGTTAGTCTTAGTCTTGATACCTCTTATCGAAAAATTGGACTTTCAAGTCTCTTTTTCGACAGGTCTTCCTTTGACACGTCTTATCTCATATGCACTATCAGATCTCCTCAAAATTTGTTATCGCTTTTTCCATGTACAATACCACAATTCTTACGCAAATACTTGTCTAACAAATTTTAATATGTACACTAGACATTGTGTTATTAATTTAGGCATGTAAATATATAAATAAATATATATTTATTTATTTTAAAAGAATAATATGAGTCATATTTTAACGGATGTTAAAGATTTGATTTGTATTCATGCAAATTTTATATTTGTAAATACATAAGAAATGTGTGGTGTACCATCGAATCATATAATTCCCTGAAAAAAAAAAAATTTTGAGCTCACTTTGATCCACAAAGTAACCTTTGAAACTATTAAACTCATTATAATATAATTTGTTTTCCAGTCTATCAAAAGCTTTACAATAATTTATATATAAAAAAAAAAAATGAACACCCAGTTCTTAGTCCAAGAAAATTGGAACAAATATCTTGATGACATTTGTCTATTAAAATTGCAAAATTAACATTACACTAATCTCAACATAAATTTATTAGTTACAAAATCCAATTCCTTTCTTTTCATGAATATTCAGACTGTAATATGCATAAATTTTGAAATCACATTCTAACAAATCTTATCACAAAAATCCATTTTCATAACAAGTGTTTCAAATAAATTTAAAAAAAAAAAATTCAAATTAAAATGTAATAATTGGCGAGGATGCGAATCCAAATGATCAACAAACAAAATTCAAAGATGTTACTTAATTTTCTTCTTTCTCACTTCCCTAACAAAATCTGTATAATTTAGAACTTGCTAGCCGACGCATTTAAATAAGAAAATGTTCAAATAAAACAATGGCACAGAGAAAATACGGCCAATTCTCAACGACTACACCAGTCCTGCCTCTGCAAGCTTCATCCAGACTTAAATCAGAGAAATCACACGTTATCTGCATTGAATTAAAAAAATATTAATCAATGATTATAAAAAAAAACGAAGGCCCATTTACACACCATACAATTCTTATATATTTACATATTTAACACCTAAACTTTACTATATACATGCATAACACCTATATCTTTAACATCAGACCAAACATCAAACATTAGGGGTTGGATATGTAAATACAAAAAAATTGTGGTTTGTATGAAAATTAAACCAAAAACTAAGAGAAAAACTGTTACCTTCTTATAATAGAATCTTAAATTATATTAAACAGCTCGTTTCCTTGACTAGGACTTGTTCGCCTTGTCTGCCAAGAAAATGTGCTTGTTATCAATGACAAATCTAGAGCTTGAATTAATCTGCAGCAAGAATTGGTCAATTTAAACCTGCATAATCAACCAAAATACGAAGAAGACGAACGGGAATGTTCGAAGCTTCACCTTCTCCATCATTGTATCACATAGCTGCAACTCTTCTCCGGCAATGCCTGATGCCTTGAGTTCCTTCATTACAAGCTTTTGTACCTTCTTTATCTTCATGGCTCCATCGGGTTTCTTCCAAAAAAAAATCCAATAACATTATTATATTTTTCGTTCTCTAGAAGATTTATCATGATTTGGATGCATATAAATCGATTCAAAGACTCAAACACCATGATTTTTCTCTATGATTTGCTTGCTAATTTCATTTTAGAAATGTTTAGAATATAAAAAATATCTTTGCTGCAGGCGGGATTCAATTCCAGATATTTGGCAAAAACTACTGAAACATTTTATAAAGAGCAAAGTATCAAAATAGTCCCCAGAATCTTTTAATGGAAGCTAAATTAGTTTCCTTGTGGTCAAATTTAACACATTAAAATAGTTTGGGAACTACAAAGACACTTCTATAGACTTTAAGACTAAATTGACCCCTTGCAAAGAATCAATGGATCATTTTGACACTTCTCATTTAATAACTAAACTAGCTAGCACCCAACTCCAAAAATTTGAGGAATAACGAAGAAAAATGCAGAATGAATGAGACAACTATGAAAGATTCATCTTATAGTTCAAAAAGTGTACCGATTTCAAGGCGGAAATAACTAGTTTCTTCCACTTTATTTTCTTCTTCAAAGCCACCCCGTCGTCCGCATGATTGCCTGTGCATTCAGAGTTAGGTGGCTTCGCTGCAAACTTTGTTTTCTTTGATGGGTTCTTCTTTTCCTTTTCTTCTGCTTGTATAACTTCCCCATTGTTTACATCACATGCAGTACTAGTAACAATCACACTATCAACTTCATCATGTTTCCTCTTTTCGCCAAACATCTTTTCTAGGTTGACTACTGATGTATCATTTGGCTTGGGTTCATCCGCTTCGGAACCATTTTTTTGAACAGGTCCTGAATATGGATTAGAAACTGAATTGTTTTTGTTATTAACTTCTGTTTCTTCAGTTTGATTATAATGTTTCTGAGCAGCAAGGGATGCTTTGGCCTTTGCCCGGTGTTTCTTTCCATCAGCATGTAGTAATAAAGTTTGCTTGCTTGTAGTGGGTGTATTGCACAGGCTGCCATATATTCACCCAAAATAAAAGGTAAATCATTTAGTGGTTTCTTTTTATCTTTTTTCTTTATTTTTTAGTCATTCGACAAAAATTAAACACCAAGGGCTTGTTGGGGATAATTTTTGTTTTTGTTTTTTATTTTTATTTTTAAAAACATATTAATTTGGTGCATTTTTAAGCTCTTTTATATTTTGCTTTTTATAAACACTTGTAACAATATTTAGAAGTTTTAAGTGTTCTTAAAAAAAAACCCATCACTAATAAATATGTTTTATTTCAAAGTAAAACATAAACAATATAAAATTTAAAAAAAAAAAAAAGTGGTTCCAAAAGACCCCCAATCATTTGATGTGTAGCCTTCATGTATATGTTCATTTAAAGTTGTTGGAAACAATTTTAGGTTTCATGCGGCTAGAAAAGTTTGACATGAGCCATGGGCTCAGGCGCTTAGCGTTATACTAACATGATGCATTTGATGAAAGAATTTAGCTTAAAACATAATGATAGAACACTGTGTTATTGTATAACATCAACTTTTTACTCTTGAATACAAATATATACAGTTTAATGTGGAGCAAGGATACTGAAAATTTTATGATCAATTAGGAGATAAATAATAATAAATCACCAAATATACAATAAAATATTATTTTTTTAATATTTTTAATACCTTAAAGATAAAGTTTTGAAATTTAATATATTTTGAGTATATTTCATATTAATATTTTTTTAAACAAGCCGGCTCACAAACTAACGAGTCGAGTTGGGACTAGCTTGAGCTTGGCTTGTTAGCTCATTGAGCTCAGTTCACGAGCCAACCACACCCAAAAAAATCATCAAAAGAGGTTCGTTGTGGTGAACATATCAACAAAAAACAAGATACAAAAGAAAAATGTTGGAAGCTTCGTGGCATGCCACCAAACAAAAAGCCAGACAACAATATAAGAATAAGCGAAAGAACCAAAATATGCATGCGTAAAACATGTAGAAGAAAGTAACATCAAAGCATCACATATTAAGTTCGATAAAATGATGAAAAATTAAAGTTTAAAACTGGTCGAATATCACTAGAAAAGACTCCTATGCAGGTATTTGTTCATTCTCAATTACATCTCTTTTCATGCTTTTAAACTCTTGAATATGTCATATCCCAGTAAATAATTGATTTAGGAACTCAAATCATATGATCAACTCTTCACATAAATTATTTCATATGTTCCATATTCAAACAACATAAAAAATAATCATTGTCGAATGATCCTCGATGATAGGTTTAGCCAAAAAGGCATTCTTAAAAATAAATCTCTTATACTTTGAAACATCCTTGATGTACCTAAATTCTTCACTGGCTTATTATCTATAGAACAACAACAACAACAAAGCCTTAATCCGACTACGAGGGGTTGGCTACATGAATCTTTTTTTTCCATTGCGTCTAATTTAGTGTCATAATTTCATTTAGTTCTAATAAATTAAAATCACTTTTTATACAATAAGCCCAAGTCTTCCTAGGTCTACCTCTGCCTTTCTTAACATATATCGAATCTAAAACATCTATTCTCCTAATTGGACCAACAGATGGTTGACACTTAATGTGACCAAACCATCTAAGACGACTTATCTAAGACGACTTTCTTGACGACTTTCTTTAATTTTGTACGTCACAGGAGCTACACCAACCCTATCACAGATATATTCATTTCGCAACTTCTCTCTAAGTGTAAAGCCACTCATCCACCTAAACATTCTCATCTCAGCAACACTAAACTTAGTATTATGCTTCTCTTTTAAAGGCTAACATTCAGCGCCATAAAGCATTATAGGTCTCACCGCCATCTTATAAAATTTTCCTTTCAATCTAAGCGGTACTTTCTATCATACAAAAGGCCTAAAGCATTCCTCCACTTCAACCAACCAACTTGAATTCTAATATTAACATCCCAATCTATATCACCATCACTTTGAACAACAACCCAAGATATCTAAATCGTTCACGCCTTTTAATAATTTGATAACCCAAAGTTACACTTTTTTCGCTAGAGCTACTACTACTAAAATTACATTCCATGTATTCAGTTTTAGTCCTCTCAAATGAAGGCTTTTAGACTCCAACGTAGACCTCCATAATTCAAGTTTTTCCTGGGTTTTTTCTCTCATCTTATCCACGAGAAGGATATCATCAACAAAAAGCATACTCCAAGGTACACCCTCCTGTAAATGTCTAGTAAGACCATCCGTAACTAAAGCAAAAAGATATGGGCTTACAGCCGATCCCTGATGTAATCCAGCAGAAATAGGAAAATATTTGGTCAATCCTCCTTCAGTTCGAACACAAGTAACAACTCTAATATACATATCTTTAATGACTTGAATATAAGTCATATCAACATCTTTCCTCTCAATAACTCCTCAAAGGATATCTCTTGGAACCTTATCTTAAGCTTTTTCTAAATCAATAAAAATCAAATGTAGATTCTCCTTATTATCTTTGAACTTCTCCATCAAACTTCAAACCTCTTAATAAATGTATAACTTCCATAGTAGACCTGTCTGGCATAAATCCAAATTGATTAAGAGAAATATTTGTAATACGTATTAACCTATATTCAATTACTCTCTCCCATAATTTTAAAGTATGACACATCAACTTAATTCCTCTATCATTTGCATACTCTTGTGCATCCCCTTTATTCTTAAAAATGGGGACAAAAATACTCTTCCTCCATTCCTGAAGCATTTTTTTAGTTTCTAAAATAATATTAAAAAGTTAAGACGTATTCAAAATATAAAGCAGAATTTTACTGTATACATTATGTATCTCAAGAATATGGCGTAAGGAAACAATGGGACTTGCCAAGAAAGAAACACTCACTGCCACATTGAAGAATCTAATGATCAAAGAAAGCTCTAAACTAGCTATCATATAATGATAGTTTAAAATTGTATAATATGAGGACCGCTTTGAAGCACGTCTCAACATTTTTTAAATTGTAATGAGGTTTGCGCCTCATTAGATACCACACGAGGCTTGCACCTCACATAATGTGAGGAGAGTTGTAAGGATGTGAAGCGAGGCACACCATGCGCCTAGCTCAATTGTAGTGAGACGTGCATTATTAGAATAATGATTATTCTCAAAATAAATATACGTAAAATAATTGTAATAAACATACTTTATTTAGCCATATAATACATGGCTTGAATCTATGTAAAGTTGTTACTATCAACATCCTCATTATTTTAAAACCAAATACATATTCTTATTAATTAATATTGACTAAAGAGGAAGTAGATTGGATTTAAGACAATGAATTAGATAACATGAACACAATTAAGGAAGAAATGAGAGAAAAAGTAAATCGTTATGCTAATGTTTATAATGAAGGCTCATTAAGTGACAAGAGTGATGGTGACTTTTAAATTTAGAACTTCTAACGTTAATAACTTGTTGTGTTCTTACATTGATGGATAACAATAAGAGTGAAAAAAATAATTGTAACGAACTTATTTTAAATTCATACGTTATTATGTCTTTGATGTTTGTATAATCCATTTTAGTTTATAGTTTGATGCTTGAAAATTAACTTGTTACTCTTACTATAAATAATTTATTATTTCTACTATATTAGGGCATTAAATACTACATTATAACCTATTAATATGTAAGGACATTAATATGTTACTTTTACCACAAAGTTTGAATTTAGTACAATGTTTCTTGCATTGCATAATTTGTTGATTTTGAGGCTTACACCTCAAAGTGCCCGAGGCATATGCCTCACCACCCAGATAAAGAACCCCACAATAGCTAATCGCCCAATTTAAAACTTTCCATATAATCTTTCATTTTAGAAACATATAAATTCAAAAAACAAAGCATAAGGTTCCAACACATATATAATGGTCACCCTTCTTAGGTTATCCTTAAGAGTTTATATACTTATTAAAAAATATTGATATTAATATTTCACTATGATGCTAGTGTAAAAAAACAAAAGCATGTCAATTTTCCAATAAGTAATACAATAATCTAAAGTCATTTTCTTGTTCATATTGACATCTGGAGACTATCTTCTACTCCTAATATATTTAGGGCTTGGTAGTTTGTATCCTTATAACACGTGTATCATGGATCTCTCTTCTATAAGCTAAAAGTGATGTAAGTATCATCGTCCCCACCTTTTTAATATTGATAAAAAATTAATTTGATATTGAAATTAAAAGAATAAAATCTAAAAATGATAATGACTTTTTAAGCAATTCTCACTTCTTACAATTCCATAAGAAAAGAATAATACATGAAAAATTAAATACATTTCCACTTGTTATTGTAAAAGCTCTCCTTTTAAAAGAGAATGTTTCAAAACAATATCGAGAATAAGCTATCTGAACAACCGCTCACATCATAAATTGATTATGCAAAAAAAATTGTTGACCAAGTACTCAAATCTTGGTCAAATTCTTTACTCAGCTCAAGACCTCAATAATTTTATTTCAATATACTAAAAATTTTTACCTTTATCCATACAAAACCTCAAAAAAGAATAAAACATGACAGCAATCAAATGTATTTTTATCGACTACTTTCAACTGAAAAAAAAAGATACAAATGGAATCATCCAAACTAAAAAAAATATTTACTCAAGTATTCTACTTTTTTCTAACATAACATAATTTAAAAGGATTCTACTTTTAGTTACTTACCTCAAGAAAAAAAAATACCATTCACAAATAAATTATTCTACATTGGTCTTCACACTATACCTCACCCCAACAAACAATTCTACTTTGGGACCTACCACTCTTAAAATTATCAAGCTTAAATCAGAACCACCTTCTGTTCCACCATTATAAGTACTTAGGAAGGAAGGCAACTCAATCAACATGAATAAAATCAAGTAAATTAATCCCTAGCACCAAATTTGTTGAGGGAATCGCTGAGCTTACAGACAAAGATACTTCAACAGTAATTTTTTTTGTATCTGTGCTTATACTACAAAAATCCTTTTCATCATCGTCGATTCTTTACTTAATAGCCTATATATATTTCCATGTAAAAAACAATCTCTCAAACTATAAAAAATAAAAAATGGAATAACATTATGCGAAAAAAATGGAAGCCCATCAAAAGAAAAAAAGAAAAGAGAATTGGTGTTGCAATTAACATTTAAAAAAGTGCTCAAGGCGCCCACCTCAAGTGGCGTCTCGATTCACGGTGCTGCTTCAACGACTTAGAGCGTGAGGCTCATCGGTGTGGGTGAGGCTCACGCCTTTCTAGAGTGCGGCATATGCCTCCATGCAGTAATGCATCGAGGCAGTTGAGGCTTCGCTTAAACTAAAATTAGATATAAATACATCTAACCTTCACGCAGCAACCATATCACGTATTTAGGGTTGGATGACATTCCGAGAGCTTTCATCTTCTTTCACTTCCTTTGACAGTCATCGTGAGTCGGGACTGTGGGCGTCAAAATCCTTCATCTCAAGCCTTTGAGCTTCGAAATCTAGCAGAGCGGCAAAGTCCAGTGATTTGCTCCTCTCTTCTGCGGGCGGCTTCCTCTTCTCTTTTGCAGCTCTATCCTTCCGTCGATTTCCCAAGTTACCATAAGCCCTATTTTTTCTTTCACGTGATTGTGAGCGTTTGATTATAATATGTTTGGGGCATTTACATGCATAACAATCAAGACATTCCAACACACCTTAAGAGGTGCCCCAGTGCCCATAGAAGCGCCTCAATCTAGCGGACTGGGCACTCCTCCGTCCATAAGTCGGAGCCCATAGGGGGGCCCTAGCCAAGGGTGTAAACAAGTCGAGCTTTAGAAAGCTCAAAGCTTGATTGTGTTCAGCTTGTTTAATTTTTATTTTTTTCGTTTTTGGCTTGTGTTCAAAATGACTCGTGAATATTCTATTAGTGCTCGTCTTGATACAAACTCATTTGTTCGAATTAAGCTCATGTTCAGCTCAAACTTCAACTCAAAGTAAAATTTTAAATATTAACATTTTATTTAAAGCATTTTCAATGGACCGAAAAATATAATAATCTCTACTTGACAGAATGTGTTAAGCTAAAACTCTAAATTTTTCAGCTTTGGATTGATAATCTCATTATTCTCGAAGTCCCAATGTGGGAAAACACTTAATGCAAAATTAGGGCGGGCCAAGGTCAGAATTTTCGGAGCATTTACATACATACCACCAAATTCTTACGTATTCACATATGTTACATCTATCATCAATGCAGCAGGTGGGCCCCCAGAGGGATTATTGGAAAAATTTGAGGGGCATTTACATACATACCACCTCATTCTTATGTATTAACATATCTAACATTTAATTTTTTTCTATTAAAAATATGAGGGGCATTTAAATACATACCACCCAATTCTTATGTATTTACATATCTAACATTTAAATTTTTAAAAATATATATTTGAGGGCATTTACATACATACCACCTCATTCTTATGTATTAACATATCTAACATTTAATTTTTTTCTATTAAAAATATGAGGGGCATTTAAATACATACCACCCAATTCTTATGTATTTACATATCTAACATTTAAATTTTTAAAAATATATATTTGAGGGCATTTACATGCATACCACCTCATTCTTATGTATTAACATATCTAAGATTTAATTTTTTTCTATTAAAAATATGAGGGGCATTTACATGCATGCCACCCAATTCTTATGTATTCACATTCTAACATCTAATTTCACTTTTTTAAATTGATATAAATCAAATCTATAACATAATATCAAATTTATCATTATTTTAACTTTTTATATATTTTAAATTTATTATTAATTTATTCAAACCAAAACGAGCCGAATACGATCGAAAAAAAAGTTTGTTCATGTTCTGCTCGTTTATAAATTGAGCTCAAAAGATTTATTCATGCTCAGACTCATTCGTTTAACAAATGAATCATACACGAGTTACTTAGCGAGCTAAACATGAGTTGTTCGCAAAGAACAAACTTTTTGACAGTCCTAGCCCTGGCGCCCCAATCCAGAGGACAAGACGCTCCTGTGCCCATAAGTGGTGCGCCGATGCCATAGGAGCGCTCAGTGCACAGAACACTGGGCAATCCATAACCCATTCATGACGCAGTTGCAACACAAGTAACTAGTTCTCAGGTTTATAAACATAACAGTCGAAGTTCTGATTCTTTTCG
Organism: Phalaenopsis equestris; assembly: GCF_001263595.1. Taxonomy (NCBI): domain Eukaryota; kingdom Viridiplantae; phylum Streptophyta; class Magnoliopsida; order Asparagales; family Orchidaceae; genus Phalaenopsis; species Phalaenopsis equestris. The sequence goes on along the minus strand of NW_018225253.1, from coordinate 78,904 downwards.
TCCCAACAAAATTTTATCAAATTCTCAATAATTGATTAATTTTATCGTTTTATTTCCTAAATCATTTTGATTTTGCATAAAAAATGGATTTTGATGTTTAATCATTAATGTAAAAGTTAGAAGGCAATGTTACATCTACATTTTGAATTTAAATGATTGTGTTGCATTGATTTATGTAGCTTACAATATGAACGGTCTTCTTGATTTAAATGATTGCTTTGTTTGAAGAAACATTTGCATATGTTCTTTAAAATGAGTGGCGGTGCAAGAAGAAAAGATCCAGCTTGGAAATATAGGACTCAAGTTAAAGTATCAGGAGAAGCTGCAAAGAAGGGATACATTTACTCGAAATATAAATTTTATGAAAAGTGAATTACTCGTGGTCCTAAAAGACTTAAAGATTGCTTGGATTGCACACATGTAAATGTTGGAGCATGTGAGAAAGAATCAGATGAAGTGAAAAAGAATACCAAGAATTTTTTTTAAAATACTCCACTTCAAAAGAAATAACACAAAGAAACATGCAAGTAATGATTGTGAATAATTCAAATTTTGGCTCACAATATGATGGTTCTAGCAGTGGAAATCATTCGCCTTCTTCTAATAGAGGAACTTGAGGACTAATGAATAGATCAGTTGTGAATCTGGATAAAGAGAATATCGACACTCAAATAATTCCTCCTAAAGCTTACAAAAAAGAAAATAGAAATAAAGTATGCTTAGATATTACAAGATGTTTTTTATGAGAATGGAATCCAATTTAATATGATTAGGAGTCCATAGATCAATATGCTTTGTTTTGTTCGAAATTATGGGCAAGGGCTACATCTTCCTAACATGTATGAGGTACGAACTTGAACGTTGGATGAGGAGATTAGAGCTACGACAAGAATGGTAGATGAAGTGAAAAAGACATGAGTTACGACAATTGTTACTATAATGTCAGATGATTGGTATGATATTAGACAAAGAAGTGTTATAAATTTTCTTATCAACAACCATTATGAGAAGGTAATTTTGAAACCTGTTGATGCATCAACCTTCATAAAAGATTCACAATTGCTATTTAAAATGATTGATGATGTTTTTAAAGAAATTGAGGAGAGTAGAGTTGTTCAAGTTATTACAGATAATGTAAGTGCCTATATTGGAGAACAGAAAGCATCTTTACTAGACACCTCTTGCTGCTTATTGTCTTGATTTAGTCCTTCAAATATTGGGGCAATTACTGCAACATAAATCTATTTTACTTAAAGCAAAAACAGTAAGCAAATTTATTTACAACCATTCTTGAGTATTAAGTTTGATGAAGAAACTAATAGATAAAAAACTTATCCGACCAGTAGTTATAAAATTTGTCACAACTTATTTGACTTTATAAAAATTTAAAGAGTTTCGACAACTTTTATAGGCTATATTTGCTTTTGAAGAATGAGATTGACGTTCTTGGGCAAAAAAAATCTGAAGGAAAGCAAAATATGAGGTTTATTATGAGAGATGATTCATTTTGGCACAATATTAGTTATGCTTTTAAAACTACAACACTTTTAGAGAAAGTATTATGAACGGTTGATGGTGAGAGGGCTTCTGCTATAGGAATTATTTATGAAGTTATGAACAATACAAAAGAGGAAATATCGAAAGATTTAGGAGGACATGAAGCAACCAACAAAAAAAATATGAGAAATCATTAATGACAAATGGGATCATCAGCTCCATCAATATTTACATGTTGTTGCATATTATTTGCATCTTCAATTTTATGATGGCAAAGACTTTCATGCAAATAAAGAGATTAAGACCGACTTACATGAATGCATCGATAGAATTATCCTTGAATATGACTATCTTAAAGTCAATGACTAACTTAAAGATTTTCATTTAAAGAATGGAATGTTTGAATTTAGAACAACTCAAGCCTACCACAAAACACACTTACCTAATAAATTTCATTTATCCAAAATTTATAAAATCTATGAGTTTATCATTTACAAATAATGTTATATATTAATATATATTGATACTTTTATTTAACAATTTAATCTTATGCTAGAACATTGGTGAACACAATTCATAGAAGGCATGCTTGAACTCAAAGAATTTGCTGTGAAAGTTTTAGTTGTTCAGTTTCCGCAAGTGAGCGTAATCGGAGCATATTCAGCCAACTGCATACAAAGAGAAAAAATTGATCGGCAGGTTGAATGAACAACAACAACAAAGCCTTAATCCCACTACGTGGGGTTGGCTACACGAATCCTATTTCTCCATTGCGTCCTATTTAGTGTCATAATTTCATTTAGTTATAATAAATTAAGATCACTTTTTGTACAATAAGCCCAAATCTTCCTAGGTCTACCTCTGCCTTCCTTAGCATAAGTTGAATATAAAACATCTACTCATCTAATCAGATCATCAGATGTTCGACGTTTAATGTGACCAAAACATTAAAACAACTCTCTCTAATTTTGTCTGTCACTAGAGCTACACCAACCCTATCACGGATATATTCATTTCGCATTTTGTATCTAAGTGTAAATCCACTCATCCACCTAATCATTCTCATCTCGGCAACACTGAACTTAGTATTATGTTTCTCTTTTAAAGGCCAGCATTCAACGACATAGAGCATTGCAGGTCTCACCACCCTTTTATAAAATTTTCTTTCAGTCTAAGCAGTACTTTTCTATCACACAAAAGGCCCGAAGCATTCCTCCATTTCAACCAACCAACTTGAATTCTACTATTAATATTCTCATCTATATCACCATCGGTTTGAACAACAGACCCGAGATATCTAAATCGTTCACACCTTTTAATAATTTGATCACCAAAAGTTACACTTCTGTCACTAGAGCTACTACTACTAAAAATACATTCCATGTATTCAGTTTTAGTTCTACTCAAATAAAGGCCTTTAAACTCCAAGGTAGACCTCCATAATTCAAGTTTTTCCTGGGCTTTTTGTCTTGTCGGTAATCCAACAAAAATAAGAAAAAATTTGGTCAATCCTCCTTCAGTTCAAACACAAGTAACAGCTCTAGTATACATATGTTTAATGACTTGAATATAAGTCATATCAACACCTTTCTTCTCAAGAACGCTCCAAAGGAAATCTCTTGGAACCTTATCATAAGTTTTTTCTAAATCAATAAAAATCAAATGTAGATCCTCCTTATTATCTCTGAACTTCTCCATCAAACCTCTCAATACATGTATAGCTTCCATGGTAGACCTGCTCAGCATAAAACCAAATTGATTATGAGAAATCTTTGTAATACGTCTTAACCTATGTTCAATTACCCTCTCCCATAATTTTAAAGTATGACACATCTTAATTCCTCTATAATTTGTACACTCTTGTGCATCCCATTTATTCTTAAAAATGGGGACCAAAAAACTCTTCCTCCACTCCTCAGGCATCTTTTTAGTTTTTAATATAGAATTAAAGAATTTCATAAGCCAAGAAACTCCCAAATTTCTTAAATGTTTCCACACTTCAATTGAGATATCATCAGGTCCTACAGACTTTCCACCCTTGATTTTCTTTAAAGCCTCCTCAAGTTCTTTTCTACTAATGCGACAATAAAAATGAAATGTTTTATTATTATTAACAACATTAAGATCACGAAGGTCAATCGTTTTTCCAGAAACTTCATTAAAAAATTTATCAAAATAACTCACCCACCTATATTGAATATCTTTTTCTATAAAAAGCACTTTTGATTTTCATCTTTAATACAATTTACTTGGGTTAAATCTTTACTTTTTTTTTTCTTTATTTGACTAGTTTATACATATATTTTTCACCATCCTTGGTATTTAATCTATCATAAAGATACTAAAAGTAGAATTTTTAGCGTCACAGATTGTTCTTTTAGACTCACTGCGAGTCATTAGTTTATGTTAAGTTCAATAAAATATTGAAAGATAGACACTTAAAGCTACAACGACATAGAAATGGTGGTGATAAAATAGATCGTTTAACTGTTGATGATATTATGTATGATGATGAATAAATAACACCAAAAAACGTTTAAGGATTTTAAGTTGAAGATGAAGATGACTTTTAATGATGATGACAATGGAGATATCAATGTTAACATTGAAAGGGGTCAAAAGCATATTAAATTTGGAGTAACCACTTCACAGTCATTTAAAAGAAAGAAGCAAAGTAGGGTTAGAGCTTCAAAAAAATCTAAAAGTAATTCTGTAATTAAAGTATAATTGATTGCTTAGTTGTGTTACTAATTATATTGAATTCAATTTTAATTGATATAGAGAGTAAAATGAAGATGATGATAAAATAGAATTCGAGGATGATAGAGTTATTACATATGATGATTCTTCCAAAGATGAAAATGATGATGATAATTCCACAACTCCGGACACTTGTGGTATATTTAAATTCTAATGTTCAAATTTTATTTCAAACTTTTCGAGTTTTGTTTTATATTTATGATTTGGGAATACTATATGTATGTGTTATTAAATAAACTAGTGAATTATATTGACATAATTAAATTCTAACTTTAATGATCAAGATTTGTGGTTTGTCAAATATCATGTTTATGAATTCTGTTTAATTTTATGATTTTTTAATTTTTTTCATTTTGAGGCTTACACTTGGAAAAATGAAAAAAAGCCTCGCATCGCCTCACAATGAAAAAATGCCTTGCCACGCCTCACAATGAAAAAATGCCTCGCTTAGCCTCACAATGAAAGAAATGCTCGATTCCCAATTTTGCCTTTAATACCTTGGCTACAACCAAAAAGGAAGAAATCAATAAGTTGTACATTACTCCTTCCAGTGAAGTATAAAATCTAATCGATCATTAGAAACATATAAAACTAGGTTAGCAGTGGAAGGCTATAATCAAACATATAAAATTAATTATATTGAAACTTTCACTCTTGTTGATAAAATAAATGTTGTTTGAATTCTTTTGTCATCAATAACTAACAAGGTCTGGAAAATACAACAATTCGATGTGAAAAATTCCTTTCTACATGGTAATCTAATAGGAGGAATATAAGGAGGGCCAACTAGCATTTAGCTCAAACCCAAAACAAAAGGTACATAAACTAATGATTATATGAATAGATGCAATCTCTAAGGGCATATTTCGGAGCTTATCCAAGGAAATACTTAAAATGGGATATAACTAGCAACTATATATTATCGGTTAAAAACATAGCTTCAAGGGAAGTCTTTATGGTAGTAATTTACATAAACAACATGACTGTAATAAGTAGTGACTTGAAAGACATGAAAATTTTAAGGAAGAAAGAGCCCTAAAAATTTGAAGCAAAAAAATTAGACAAATTAATGTACTTCCATAGCAATAAGGTTGCATACTCTCAACATGGGATATTTAAAACTTAACAAAAATTTATAAAAGACTAATTGAAGGAAATATCCAAGTTGAAATGCTTGTTTGTTGAGAGCCCCATAAAACCTAATAAAGAAACAGCCATTGAAAAAAACCTTCTTTCAATTACTTGTAAGAAGACTTATTTGCTTATTTTATACTAAATATGATATTATTTATGTTGTTAGTGTGATAAGTCAATTTATGGAAAATTATAAGAAATCACACCCGACATCAAATTTTATAATATTTGTAAGAAATTTTAAGTTAATGAATTTTATTAAGGGGGGATCTAACACTGAAAGAATATAAAGATGTCAATTATATAGAATCTATGATTTATATAATTACAACTTCAAAATTTTGCAAAATCTTAAGAGGCAACATCATGACTAAAGGAAATAAATAGATAAAATATGGTGGTAAAATCCAACACAAAAATTGAATCTAAATCCATGGCACTAGAAATCTGCAAACTAGTATGGCAAAAAATTATTCAAAAATAATTTAAAAATTAAATGAAATTGTCCTACTAGGAATTATAATGACAATAACTCAACCATCAATATTACACAATCTTATACAATATGTCAGAAGAAAACATTGAAATGAAAAGACACTTTATAAAGGAAGAGATTATAGTTGTCAAGTATGTTCTCCAATCATTGCCACGTATTGCCAACTTGTAAACATTCTCATCGAAAGCTTATTAGGAATAAAATTTCAAAAATTGAAATGCAAATTTTAAATGAAAAAAATTATTTCATTCACCTGAAGAGTGAAAAAAAAAAAATAAATTAATTCCTTTCTTATTCATTACATGTCATCTCACTGATTCAAGGGATTAATATTAACACCTCATCAATTAATGGCCACTAAAAGTATTTCATAGTTATTATTCTGTCTACTCATCAATCTGTGGACTAATATAATTATTCTTCAATGATTTTATAAATTTTCTAATATAAGCTCTCCTAGGATTATATAAATACTACACAAACACTAAAACAAAAATGCAACAAATTTTCTCTAATTAGTGTCAAATGTCAATAATGCAACATGACCTCTATGATAAGGAGATCATATTTTTATGAAATAGAAAAGACCATCAATGTTAATTTGTAATTTGAAAAAGAATTAGATGAGAAGATTATATTAATTGAATGGCAATTATAGATTCCAGCCTTAAATGGTTTGCTTTAATAAATTTCCCATTCAATTGACGAAGTGTAGGTTTAGGATAGTATTCATGATGTTAGTGGAGATGAACCTAACAATTTTAATGTCAAACAAACATACAAGCCACCCTATATGAATCTGTTGATTTGGGAAATGCAAGTGATAGTCATGATTATCTATTGAAGTTTAGAGGTGACTATTAAAGGTACTGCCCCTTGTAGCCACGTGTTCCAAAATATAATGTTACGTCAAATATTTGCCGTTATTGAGAAAATATGTTATCAAATGCACAAATAAATAAAAGACCTAAACAAGATGACAAGGATTGAGTACTATTCTCTAGCATATATTGCAGATTATTGAAAGAGCTAATTGCACATTTTAATATATGCAAATAGGACAAGACATTAGGCAAGATTTTAATTCAATAATAACAAAACAAACACATGATTTTGATCCTGATGAAATGGTTGAACATTCATTTCAAGTTGTGGAATAAAATCTTGTATTGAAAATGTTGGTTTCATGTTTCTAGAATAAAATCGATGATGGTAAGATCATATGCAACAACTAGAAGTGTTATTTGAACTATTTCGTCAAGATCGCAATTATATGCAAGTTATGTAATTGTTGCAATAATATTTTGTTCACATTCTTCTCCAACTAGTACTGACTTATCAAACTTTGAAGGTTTTTCAAATAATCTACAAAATCAATATGAGAGAAAATACTCATTATCAATCATCAAACAACAAAAACACATTTTCAAATTACACACTTGCGAAAAATACTTTTAATTAAACCAAAAGATTACAATATTCGATTCAATATCAGTTTATGAAATTCATGATTTTGAAATGCATGACCTTCAAACTCATGTTGACACATCAATGGAGAATTAATTTTATTTACCAAATATTAATCAGATAAAAAAATTAAAAAAAATGTCCTAAACAAGAACAGAAAAGATAAATTCCATTAAAATAAAAACAAATCCAACAATATACCTGATTAGAGTTGATAATGAAAAGACATGCTATTAAACTGAGAATGCATGAGAAATGTACTGTTTTTGATGATAGATTTTTTTCAAATCACTCCCATAATCTAGCAAACTCATAAGCATTATAAAACTATTCAAAAATATTGGACAAATTACATCACAAGGCGTTGATACATCTGTGAAGTTGAAAAATTGTTTATAACTCTACCGGAGATCAATTTACATAGTGATTCTGTATTCTGACAGACTTCCCCTAATATATTCCTCAAACCAAGCAGCATTAAAACTTCATTAGATGTGAATTTGATAATGTGGTTATTAAATCAGAAGGCTTTCTAGCCAACATCTCCTCTCCACAAAGCACCCTAAATAAGTGACATACTGACATGTCTTCTCAAAATAGGTATCCTCTAGAACACTTCACAAACATTTTAAATGTACAAGAAAAGCATCTTAATTACAATAACAATAGTCAAACAATTAATCCTTTTGGTTCCATAAGATTTATTTGATTATTTTATTTAATGCATGTATCTTCTTTGTTTGATGCTCATGGAAATAAGGCAATTACAATAGGCGAAATAAACGTTTAGCAACTGATCTTATATCAAAATGCGATAAAAAAAGCATAAGCTAACTAAAGTTGAATCCAACATTTCGATAAATAAATTTCTAATTTAAAGAGCCCAGAATCTACCTAAATGGGTTCCTTTATTAGAATGAATAACCCCAATATGTCTTGAAAAAAGATGAATAAGAAACCCTATATTAAATTGGTGATCTTCATCGCATAGTTGTTGCATAGCCAAAGACTAGGCAAAGATCAAAATGCATTGGATGAATTTTTTTTAAAATGAAATTTTTTCTTCACATAACTTTCTTTAACAAAACGATAAATAAAACTACCAAGTAAAAGGGAGGTTTCCTGGCCGTATCAGTTGTTCAAGTATAGTTATTGGTGTAGTGTTCCATGCGAAACACTCCTTTTATAGCATATATGAAAAACTGAACTGAAGAAGAAATAAATTATAGAATAAGAAAACAAAATATAAGCGGCTAAAACACTGTTCAGATCATGCAAACTAGGGGTACAACTACAGTATCCTTGTAACCTAAAGAGAAAGTTTATCGATATTGCTCTACATTTTGAGGGAATCTACAAATGTAATAGAAGATGCGAATGAAGCGTGGATAAAGCGTCACAGCCTACCTACAAAACCAGGGAGGCCGTGAAGATAGGCCAACAGTTATATCAACATCAGCATTTTTCTTCGGTTTCTCAGGCTTACTATTTGAGTTCTGTGAGGGCTTCACATGATCCTTAGGACCATATTTCTCCTGAAAGCATTATTATGATCCATATATCAGCATTCAATACAGTACAATTCCTGTAGCAAAGCAGCAGTTTTTAGAAAGAACATACATACGAGCCACCAGACACTTCCCCTTATAAAATTGGAGCTGTTTGGCAACATATTTTACGCGAGATTTTAGTTTAAATAGTAACAAACAAAATTCACCCAAATGCAAAACTTTTCTTTCCGAACTTCAGTTCATGAATATGCATAACTATGAATAGAAAAAGAACAGAGAAGAGGTAATAATTCTTATTAATTGAGATGAAATCAGAACTAGAAAAGAAGGAGACAGAACCGCTTCAGTCATGCATTGCGTGTGGGTCTGAACGCTCTCCTTGCTAAAAATGGCCCCACAATCGATGCAAGATAGCTGCAGAAACCAGAGCAGAATCGAAATCAGAGCGGGCTTGGGGAAGACCATAGTTTCAAGTCGAATCAAGAATTTATAGAAACTGAACCTTGTGGGCTGAGCAGATTCGGAAATGATTGGGTAGCTTCGGCTTCTTGAGGTTCTCGCCGCAGTCTTCGCACTGAAACCACACCATATCTCGTGGTTCTCGCTTGCTGGCAGCTGATTGCCGGAGGAGGAGCGCCAATTGTTTGATCGTTAGGGTTGGTTTACGGAGAACAGGAGGGGAGGAAACGCGCCCACGTCGAACCGGGAACAGCTCATGAGATTTAAATTATGAGGATTTATCAAATCCTATAAATTTTAATTTAGTAAAATATAAAATAATTAAATTTCAATAAATTGTTTGATAATGAATTTAGTAGATCTTATAAAATTTTTGACAATATTTAGATTTATAAAAATACAAAAACATAATTAAACCCTGATCATTAATAAACTTTTTGTTAAACTAATTATTGTTTATTATCAATAGTTTAACATTTATCAAATAAATAATTAATTACTTTTTTATTTGATTAATTAATAATTATTATGTGTTGAATCCAAAAATGGCTATGAATTACACCCAAAAATCGGAGCGTTGGACAGATCAGAGGAACAGAAAGAGCAAAGAGATAAATAAAGTGCACACTAACACAAGTTCTCAAAAAGTAGATTCAATAGTCTTCTCTTGAAGAAATGACCCCCTAATTACAGATAATAGGGAGTATCTAATAAAGTTACATATTTGTCGTTTGAATAAAAATGTTATAAGTAATTAATACACCTATTTATATTTGCAACTTACTCTGGGATCCATAATCGGCGCTAGCATCGTACCATATTGGTAACTGCTAAAAAGGAAGCACATATGGTATGTTTAGGGCAATTTTTAAGTTATGGTTCAGCCCAAAACATGGAAACTCCTGTTTGGAAACTTTGGTGTGTTGGCGGTGTGGGATAACCTTATGTAAACATGGGTTATATCTCGCGACCCGCATTTTGATCATGTGATTTCCTTCACGTGCCATCGATTTCCTCTGCATGCGCTCGGTTCTTCTCTGTTGTGCTTAGCGCATTCATGCACTATGTCACCTCCCAAAAGAGTTCTTCGGGGTGATGGGCAGGACTTAAATACAGCTTTTCGGCCCTACACCTAACCAATGTGAGTCTTTTTGTCCATGACATTCTCCTCCACCCAATCACGTGTCCCACTGGACCATAGAGAGTCCACACACCTGGCAGGCAGTATCTGCTATAATACCACTTGTCACCTCCCAAAAGAGCTCTTCGGGATAGTGGGCAACCCAGGACTTAAATGTTGTTTTTCAGTAATACACCTAGCCGATGTGGGACTTTTTGTCCGTGACAACTAGCTCCCTTCTCCTCTTCTAACTCCAGTCAACGGTCTCTAGTGGCACTCACATCCCCTTCCTCCCTTCTCACTGGTTCCGAGCCCATCTTCTCTTCTGACCTCTAGTATTTCTTACCCCTCTCTTTCCCTTAGTCTTAACTCCTTTTGTAAGAATGTGGTTGATGTTGGGCAACGATTTTTGGCTCTTAGTGGTATCTTGATTTTGATGAATCATTCTATGTGCTTATGGATGTGATTGTCGTTTTTTAGCTTTGTGTCTTGCGTTTTATGGCTTAGCTCTGTGATTGCCTCTTGTGGCCTAGTATTTTGTGATTCTTATGAGGAAATTAATGAAAGCATTTGAGAGAGAAGTTCATGGAAAAATTTGTTATTTGTGGCTTGGTTTTTAAAGGTTTTGCTTACATTTTGATTACTTCTTATGGCTTGATTTTTTGCAGATTGATACATCTAAAATATATACCATTTATGTACACATTTTTAACCTAGTTTTGAGGATATTTGCACTTTAATGAAAGATATTTGTGTGTTTTTCTTTTAAATACAGTTAAATGGACGAAATATGGTGAAAGAAGTGAAAAATAATCAAATTTGGAGCAAAAATGAAGAAAGTGTGGAAATGAACTGTGGCACCTACGCGCACAAGACTGACGCTTAAGCACCGGGAAACAAAGAAGGTCTTGCCAAAAAGCTAAAGACCTCGCACCTACGCGTCAGGGGTAGTTATGATGAAAATTCAAGGGATTTTGGATGAATTTCGAAGGGGTGTTCGAAGCAACTTTTGTTGAAAACATGAATTACAGTTAATGGACACGAAAATACATTGAAATGACTCTTGAAAAAAGGCAACATTTGGAAGATTCATTGAATGTGGACGCATTTTGAAGAGACACCAAAACACCTTTTTGAAAACTATAAAAAGGAGGAATCAGATTGAATTGAGGAGAGCATATTAGAGGAGATTAGAGAGAAGAAGAGAAGATTAGAGATTTAGGATACTTTTAGAGAGTAGAAAATAAGGGGTTGTAGGATTTTATTTAGGGCTTCTTCTCACCTTTCTCATTCCTAGTGAAGGAGAAAGTGATTAGATAGTTCTAAGTAAGAATCTATTGTATTTTGTTAGTGTAATAGAGAGATTTTAACCCTCTAGGGTTGGGCGACCAGCCTAAGGAGGATTGTAAGAGAAAGGATGAGATTCAAAGGAACTTTGAGAGTTTGGTGGAGAGGAATTTGAGATAAGTTTTTATCTTTGTGACTAAATTAAGTTTTAATTTAGACTTATTGTGTTTTTACATGATTTCTACTTTTAAACTTAATTGTTGTTGTGTTTTCTTCATGAATTCTGAGTAGTTGTTTTTATCTTTTTTCTTAAAATGATAAGTAATTAAGTGTTGGAAGGAAGTTGTGCCAGTTGTATGAAGTATTTATTTTTATTGTTCGAATAAGGTTGTGATGATTTAATCATTGTACTTCATTTACTTTTTGATTTGGTCAATTGAGATGTTAATATTTGTTGTGAGAACATGTAAGATTTGTAATGATATTGTCTTAGTCAACTAATGGTAGAATCACATGAGATTGTATGGATGAGAATGTTACTCATATAGTTGAGTGCAAATAAATAGGGAAATAAACTTTGAAGGGTGTAGAGTTATAGGAATTTAGAGTGACAGGCTAAATTCCCCAATTCGGTCTATTATTTTAGATCATGATACGAGAAGTTTGCCCCCAGGTGGATGGAGAAGAGGGAACTCTAGAGTGAGAGCTAGTATCTTCACTACATAGCCCTTCTTCAGGACTATTCAAATTTTAGATTAGTCAATGTTATTTATAACATCTCTAGTAATGGTAAATAATAGTATTGCTCATATTTGGCACAACACACTTTAATTACTTTCACAAAAGAATTCTTATACTTGTTATTGATTCATGAAAAGGAAAAAGATATTTTATTTGTCTTGCTTTCATCTTACAAAAATCTAATTAAATTTAGTAAGTTGTTTACTTTATTTTCAATTATAAAAAATTACCCTAAAGAATTAAATTTTCATTCCTACCATAGTATCTATAGTTTGAGAAAGACTCTTTTTCAAAGTAGAGTTTGTTATATAATTTCTTCTTAAGAGTATAATTCTCCATGTAGGTTCGATATTTTAGAGCTTAATCAAAAAACTCTATATTACTTGATAACGATACGTATACATGCGTACTATTATCCCAATATTTAAATATAACAATTGCACTCTTACTTGCTTCGGAACCAAGTTTTTGGCACCATTGTAAAGAAGAATTATAACTAAAAAGAATTGGGAATCTAACCAAACATACATCGTAGTACTATCGTACCGGATAGAGATCAAGTTTTTGGCTTTTGTTGTCAGAAAACTTACAGCTAGTTCTTAGCAATGGAGTCAAAAAGCAAAAGTATATATAAGAAAGTAGGATCAAGTTTCTGGTGCTGTTGTCAGGGAGAAAAAGAAAAATTTAGTAAAATTTAAAGGAATTTTTTAGGATAACAATTTTTTAGTTTTAGAAAGCCTTATTTAAACTTTTAGATTTATTATAGGAATATCATAGTGTTGTTTTTTATATAAGTTCTTGTTTATGTGATTTTTATTTTATTTTGTAGTAATGTATGCGTAGTTTAGGTTCTAAAGGACTAGTGCCCTATGATTCTAAATTAGAAAGAAATATTAGAAAAATCAAAAATACAAAAAGAGTTTAAAAATTTCAAGAAATGACAATCCAAAATAATCAAATGTTGAAATTCATCAAGAATTTGGGCCTTTAAGAGATTATGCAAACTCTATAGTAGATGAACTTCATAGTTACTTTTCAAAAACCTACTGTAGTGACTAATTCATTTGAGTTTAAACCAGCTATTATTCAAATGGTATCAAATAATCAGTTTGGGGGAGCACCAACTGAAGATCCAAATTTACATATTGTCAAATTTCTAGAATTGTGTTTTATATTTAAATATGATGGTATTTTGGATGATGCTATTAGACTTAGATATTAGACTTAGAATTTTTTCAGAATTTTTTCATTCTCACTGAGGGAAAAAGCTAAGATATGGTTAAATTTGTTAGCACCTGGATCTTTCAGAACTTAGGGTCATTTAGCGCAGAAATTCCTTGATAAATATTTTCCACCATAAAAAACTGTGAAGCTTAAAAATGATATTACATCTTTTTATCAGTTTGAAAGGGAATCTATTTATGAAGCATGAGAACAATTTAAAGAACTCTTGTGAAAATGTCCTCATCATGTTATACCATATTGGTTAATAATTCAAACTTTTATAATGGATTTGTTGGATCTCTTAGATTTATTATCGACGTCGTTGCTGTTGGTTCATTGATGTCAAAATCATTTCATGATGCATTTGTTTTAATTGAAGAGATGACTACTAATAATTTTCAATGGCCTTCTGAGAGGGTAAATCCTAAGAAAGCAGCCAATATTCATGAATCTGATGCTTTTGCAATGTTAACAAATCAAGTTGCTACAATTTTAAGGAAGTTAGACTAATTTGGAATTAATTTTTCTCAACCGATTTTCATGATTGAAGAGAGTTCATTTGGACAAATGGTAGATTCTCAAACATCATTATCAAACATCATTAGAAACATTCTCAAACATCATTAGAAACTTTGAATGTCATAAATATTAAGTCAAATAACCTATATTCAAACTATTATAACCCAGGTTTGAAAAACCATCCTAACTTTAACTGATATAATAATAATTTGGGTGGTAATAATCAACAATGGGGGAACAACCAAGCAAACCCATTGGAAAACTAAAACAATTAAGGAAATAATAATTATAGACATACTTATCATCCAGGTTTTAATAGTAATCTACAATTTAAGGAGAAAAAGTTGGTTAGAGAGGAAGTGGTGTTACAAATGAAAAATCAGTTACAAAGCCAAGGAGTTGCAATTAAAAATATTGAGAATCAACAAGGACAAATAACAAATTCATTAAGTAATAGATCACAAGGAACACCTCCTAGTAATACAGAGATAAATCCAAAAGACCATAATAAAGAGCAAGTAAAAGCTGTTCAACTTAGAATTGGAAGAGAGTTGGAAGGTAAAGTTCAAAAAGAGATTGAAGTAAAGAGAGAAGAAATTGAATAACCTAAAGAGGACACTCTAAAAGGTTTAGAAAGACCTATTTATCCACTAAAAATTGACTTGGAAAAATCGCCACCTCTATTTCCTCAGAGGCTTCGTCAACAAAAGTTGGATAAACAATTTTCAAAATTTTTGAAAATCTTTAAAAAAAACTTACGATTATTATTCTATTTGCTGAAGACTTAGAACAAATGCCAAGTTATTTTAAGTTAATGAAGGATATTCTTAATAGAAAAATGAGGTTTGAAGATAACAAGACTGTTGCACTTAGTGAGAAGTGCAGTGCTATAATTCAGGAAAAGCTTCCTGAAAAGCTCAAAGATCCTGGTTGCTTCACAATTCCATGTGCAATAGGAGACAGATTTTATTGGAAATCTTTATGTGATTTAGGTGCAAGCATTAATCTTGTGTCGTTATCAATATTTAAAAGACTAGTATTAAGAGAAATATCCCCTACTACTTTAACTTTGTAGTTAGAAGATCGTTCAATAACATATCCCAAGGGTGTTATAGAAAATGTTTTAGTGAAAGTGGATCAATTTATCTTTCCTGTTGATTTCATTATGCTAGATCTGGAGGAAGATAAAGAGATACCTATCATTTTTGGGAGACCTTTCCTAGCCACAAGAAGAGCAATGATAGATGTGCAGAAAGGGGAATTAACTATGCACGTCAATGATCAAACAGTTACTTTTATTATTTCAAAATCAATAAAGTATCCTATAAAAGGTAAAGATGATGAGTATTACAAGATGGATGAAATAAGATATCTGAGTGAATGTCATTTCAAAGTAACTTATGAAGAGAAATCTAAAATGAAAAAGTTGAAACACGAGCAGGAAGAGGAATTAAAGCAATCTTATGATTTCATGAAGAAGATTCAACATATGTTAGAGAAAGTTTTGAAGTTTTGGACACGATAGAAAAAGATAAATATTTTTGTCCATCAATTGAAAAACCTCCTAAACTTGAATTGAAGTTAATTCCTAAACATTTAAAATATGCCTTTTTTCAGGCGATTCCTCAACATTATCGGTTATAATTTCCTTAAATTTAACTTTAGAAGAAGAAGAGAGTTTAATGAAAACTTTAAAGAATTATAAGAAATCCTTTAGATGAACAATTGCTGATATTAAAGGAATCAAGCCTTCAATTTATATGCATAGAATTCTTATGGAATAAAACTACAAACCCAAGGGTGATCCTCAAAAGAGATTGAATCTTGTTATGAAAGAATTGTTAAGAAAAAAAATTTAAAGTATTTAGATGCTAGAATTATCTACCCTATTTTGGATAGTGCATGGGTTAGTTCAATTCACAGTGTTCTTAAGAAAGAAGGAGTGACTTTAACTATTAATGAAAATAACAAGTTAATACCAACAAGATAAGTCACAGGGTGGCGAATATGCATTGATTATAGAAAATTAAAATTATAGAAAATTAAATCTCAATTAAATCTCGCCACTATGAAAGATAATTTTCCACTACCCTTTCTAGATCAAATATTGGATAGACTAGATGGACACAAATATTTTTTTTCTAGATGGATATACTGGTTATCATCAAATACAAATAGCTCCTCAGGATCACGAGAAAACAACATTTACCAATTTTTATGATGCATTTGCTTTTAGAAGAATGCCCTTTGGTTTATGTAATGCCCCTGCTACATTTCAAAGATATATGATGATTATTTTTTGTGATTTAATTGAAAAATAATTAAAGTTTCTATGGATGATTTTTCATTGTTTGGAATTTCATTTGAATTATGTTTAGAACATTTATCAAAAGTTTATCAAAAGTTCTTAAGTAATTTATCAAAAGTTCTTAAGTATTGTGAAGAAACAAATTTAGTCCTTAAATGGGAAAAATATCAATTTATTGTAGCAGGAGAAATTATTTTAAGACATCACATATCCAAAAATAGTATGAAAGTATATCCTAGAAAAATTCAAGTGATCGCTAATTTCACTCAGCATATGTGAGGGAAATTAAGAGTTTTTTAGGACATGTTGGATTCTACAGATGATATATTATAAACTTCTAAAAAGTTGCTAAGCCTTTATGCCATTTACTCGAAAAAGATGTAATTTTTAATTTTGATAAGGAGTGTCTAAAAGCTTTTGAGCTATTAAAAGAAAATTTAGTTGTTGCACTAATTATTGTTTCACCAGATTGGGAAAAACCTTTTGAATTGATGTGTGATGCAAGTGATTAAGTGATTATGCTATTAAAGCTGCTATTAAAGCTGTTTTAGGACAAAAGCATGATTAGATTTTCAAAGTAATTTACTATGCTAGTAGAACTCTGAATGAATCTCAAATTAATTATATCACAACTAAGAAAGAGTTATTAGCAATAGTATATGCTTTTGATAAATTTAGATCATATTTAATTAAAACAAAATGTGTTGTGCATACAAATCATTCTGTTATTAAATATTTAATGAAAAATAAAATATTTAATGAAAAATATATTTAATGAAAAATAAGGATGCAAAACTAAGACTGATAAGATGGATTCTTCTTTTGCAATAATTTGACATTGAAATAGTAGATAGGAAGGGAGATGATAATCAAGTTGTTGATCATTTGTCCTGGCTTGAATTTGAATATTCACTTTGTTTTGAAAAATAAATTAATGAACATTTTTAGATAAAAAAATTTTCAATATTAATGAGTGGTGTGTTCCATGGTATGTCGACAATGTGAACTTTATTGTTAGTGATATTATACTATATGATCTGACATACCAACATAAGAGAAAATTTTTATCTAAAGCTAAGACTTATTTTTTTGGATGACCTATTTTTATATAAACGAGGAAATGATCTAATTATTCGAAATGTGTGCCTTTAGAAGAAACTTATGAAATTATAAAAAATTATCATGATTTTAATTTTGGGGGACATTTTGGAATTGATTAAATAATTTTGCAATCTGAATTTTATTGACCTACATTTATTAGAGATGTTAATGTTTATATCAAAACTTGTGATCGATGTCAACGTGCAGGTAATATTTCTAGGAGAAATGAGATGCCCCTCAATTATGTGAATTATATGTTGGAAGTCGGAAGTCGAGATATTTGATGTTTGAGGATTAGATTTCATGGGACCATTTATACCATCTTTTAGAAATTTATATATATTGTTAGCAGTAGACTATGTATCTAAATGGATAGAAGCTATTGTTTTACCTCGTTGTAATGCTCAAAGTTTTGTAAAGTATTTAAGAATGAATATAATTTGTATATTTGGGATGCTGAGAGTGGTCATAACTTATGGGGGAAGTTATTTCATAAATGCAATAATGGAGAAATAAGTAAAGAAATATAATATCAACCATCAAATTGTTACAGCTTATCATCCTCAGACAAGTGGTTTGGCTGAATTATCCAATCATGAAATTAAAAGAATTTTGGTAAAATCTGCGAATCCAATAAAAATGGATTGGTTAGTAAAAATTGATTATGCTTTGTGGGCTTATAGGACTGCATATAGAACTCTTACAGGAATGTCTCCATATAGGCTAATATTTGGGAAAGCATGTCATTTTCCAATTAAACTTGTGCATAAAGCATATTGGACTATTACAGAATTCAATTATTCAATTATAATTTAAAAGATGTCGGTGAGAAAAGACTATTACAATTAAATGAGCTTTATGAGAGTGGGAATGAATCTTATGAGAGTGTTAGGATTTATAAAGAAAAGATGAAGATGTGGCATGATCAGAGGATTCTTACAAAAAATTTTGAGCTAGGGCAACAATTTTTGCTATATAATACAAGATTAAGATTATTTTTAGAAAAACTTAAGTCCAATTGGATAGTCCCATTTGTTGTGATAAAAGTTTATCCCTATGGAGCTGTGGATATCAAAGATCCAAAAATTAAGAAAATATTCAAAGTGAATGGTCACAGACTGAAACCCTATTTTTTAAGGGATCAACTTAAATTAAATGATCTTATGTTCTTGGGTCAACCAGAATAAGCACTAACTACGTCGGGCTGACGACGTAAAATCAAGAGCTTTATAGGAGGCAATCCATGGTTATTAGTGTGTATTTATTTTAAATGAAACATTGTTATGCTTGATTAAGAAAAATGTGGTAGTATTTTTGAATATATAATGATATAGTGAGCATTCTATGACCTTAATTGAAAACTTAGACGAGTTAGAATGCATATTTGGATGTTAAGCAGACCTGTGCTAAATTAAGCACCGACGCTTAAGTGCAAACACTCGGTGCTTAAGCGCGGTAGTAAAGAAAATTGTAGAGTTAATATTTTAGAAAGATTAAATGTGGTTTAATGGCTTTAAACATGGTTTAGTGGTTTGTGAACGCGAGTAGTGGGTCTAGTCTTCATCCAAGGCCTATAAATAGCATGGGAATGAAGATAATTTTACCGCACTTCAAATTTTAATCCTAAAGTCTAAGTGAAGTGAAAAAGAGTGAGAGAACTTGAAAAAATGTCTTCATGCGCAAACCTTGATGCCACAACAAAAGTGTGGCACTATTTTATTTCAGCTCGTCTACTCCATACAAATCATCTGAGTGAAGTTAGAAGAGAGAGAACCATTTTGAATTATTGTATTCAATAGTCAAAGCTGATAGATATTGGATCCTTAATCTATCACGCTAACACTAGTTCTGTCAGAGCTGTCACTACTGCAGGATTAGGATTCACATCCTTAATCTTTTCTTTATGTGAGTAGGCTAATGTGAGATTTGATAGTTGGGAGGAGATTCTGCAACCACTAAAGCCTATTATGTGTCAATGTGAAATCTTATTTAAAGCATTCTATATTTGGCTAGAGAGGAGGATTTTCAAGAGTTTATGGTGCTTCTACTTCTCGTTCTTCTACTTCAGGAGCATCTACATCACAAAGCCAGTCAACTCGACAAGTCCTGATTCACAGTCACAATTAATGCAGAGGACGTTAGATAACATCAACTACACAGCGGCGAAGGTACTAAATTTAGAGAAATATGTAAGACATATTGATACTTATATGAAGAGACATAGTGATCATGAATAAAATTATCACACATCTTTGGAATGCCTTATCAGGGGTAACCAAAGTGTGCTATTTCCTTCATATCCACATTACTCTCACTATGGGCCTACAAATTTTTGGGATGATGATGATGATGAGGAGGAGGATTGATTTGAATATTTTATTTTAAATTGTATGAACTTTTATGTGTTGTAGTTGTTTGGACCGCTACTCTTTTATATGTTATTGTTTGTTATAGTTGTTTGGACTACTGCTGTTATATGTGTTGTTATTTGTTATGTTGGATACTATTGTGATGCTTAGAAATGTATTTGTGTTGTTGTGAGTAGTTATATTTTGTTTTTGTGGTAGAATTTGTGTGAACATGGCTGTTCAGTTGTATTGTGTTGGTTTGTGAAGAACTTATTCCAGAGATAGAATATTACTAACTTTTGCATAAGAATTTCTTGTTTAAATTTTTAATTTACTAGCATGTATTTCCTTTATGTTGTAGTTATGAATTTATGTTAATTTGTGTTTATTTTCTTTTATGTTATCCTTCACTGCACAAAAGTCTGTTGAATCTCATATATGTTAAAATTAAGTTAAAATTTGATCAATTTATTTTTACTTTGATTTTTAATTCTTTTACTTCTATATTTAGGATATAAAAATTCCTAAGCATGTTATTTTTAGTTTTCTATTGTTTATCATCCCACCAAACTTAAATTCTTTTACCAATAAAGGTAGTTACTATTTTAAACTCTACATTTAAATTCGGTTTTGAAAGTATTCAAAACACTCAAAATTTGTGACAGTAATTTTGTTGTATTTCTGTGAATTTTCTAGTTAATTTGTCATCTCAAATTTAATCATTCCTTATGGGATCAATATTTAGGACTTAAATAAAAAGTCTTATATTAATTAATAACGATACGTATACTTGCTTAGAATCTCAACATTAAGTGCTTAACGTTATTATTCATAAAATACCACATCACATTTTTGGCACCGCTTTAAAGTGGAGTCAAGTTTATAAATTTTACACAACTATATCCAACTGGGATCAAGGTGTCCTACAATTTGGTCTATTTTGTATGGATGAATTAGCGGTCTGGCTCAATCAAAGCCATCCATTTCCGATACACTGAAATGGACGACATCGATTTATCGTCTCCACAGGACGATTAACCGAGAACTGTTCATGCTTAAGGCATAATATCTCGTTGTATCTTGCACCAAATTTCTTAATTTTTGCTCCTAGAGCTTCATCATGCTTAGGAGAACACATTTATTTGGTGAGTTTAGGTTGATTTAAACATTTTCTTCATAAAGGTCCAAACCTGAGGCTATTTTTAAGGTTTAAGGCACTTACCTAGTCCCAAGAGGTGTAGCCTCAGTTATGTTTGAAAAATATTTCTCTTGACCTTATGAAGCTTGTCCTTGGTTGAATTTGAGCTGAAATTGCACCTAGGTACGTTCTTGTTGAAATGGTGGCTCGGTTTCAACTCAGAATAGGTTTGAGGCCTTGGGTGGCTGAATTTTGATTGGGTTCTTCTTCGAGGAGTGTAGGAAGAATTTAAAAAAATTTAGGTTGAGGTTTTGGAAAGATTTATGTCTGAATCAAAAATGTCCTGGGTTTTACGGTGTAAATTTAGGGTTTCTAATGGATTGCAAAGGCTGAAACTATAAGGGATCGATTGCTTAGGAGATAGAGAGTGGTTTCTCTGTTGAGTGTAACAGAGTTTAGGGACTCTATGTTATGTTGTATTTATCTTGTGAACTCTCAGGTATGGCTTTAAATAGACAGTAGAGGCCATGACTGAGCTTTGAATCAATTAGAGAAGATGGGTGGTGGCTCAGAGAAGCTTAGGGGAGTCCAGGGGATAAAATTTCGGCTGAGGATAGTGAATCCCCCCATTTCCCATGGTGTGCTCATCATGAGTCCAAGCATGGTGAACAAGTTGTCTATGGTAGGGCTTCCTTCTTATTAGAGAGACTGTGAGGTAGGGAAACATATCAAAAGTGAGCTGGCTTGACCCTCTTAACCTGATCCAAGGGGCTATGAAGTGGAATCCAAGTAAGGTGCATGTAATCCTCTCCTCATTATGACTTGGACTTAGTCAAATATAACAGTTCCATGGGTTTTGAAATGAGTTACCCATGTCATGATGTGTCTTATGACTCCAAAATGATGTTTCATGGGTTAGATTTGGGTTTGGATGCCATGTATGAGATTGGGTTTCCATGGGTGGTTTTTGGACCAAGGTTCTCCATGCAAAAGTTTGACTAATTAATTAATTAATTCCATTCCCTAAGGTTGACCATTTTGGCTTATTTGGGTATGAAATTGATCATGTGGTGTTGAGTTAGCCATATGATCAATGTATGGGCCATGTGGGGTTGGTTGACCAAATGGCCAATATGTTGACCATGGAGTCCAAGATTGATCAAATGGTCAATTTAGCCAATAATGGCTCAAAATAGGTTCTACCATCGTTCATTTGGTTTGTCTAAGGTGTCACTCAATTTTGAGGTAAAAAAAGAAAACATTAGAGTTTGATCCAAATTTTAGGGTTTAGGAATCCTTGATGGGTTTAATGAGTCAATGTTAGTTATATTGCCTTCATCTTGTAAGTATTTAAGTTAAGTTAATTAGTTATTTACTTTATTTTCAATTATCAAAAATTACAAAAAGAATCAAACTTTTATTCCTATTATAGCATATTAAGTTTGAGTAAGAATATATATTGCTAAGTATTTTGTTATCTAAAATTAATCCTTCCTGGGGGTTCGACATTCAGAACTTAATCAGAAAGTTCTATATTACTTGATAACGATACGTATACTTGCGTAGTATCTCATATTAAAATATTATAAATGTAATCACATACATCAAATTTTACATCTCCATATATAGAAAGTTGGGATCAATGATCATAGTGATCTTAGGAATTGTAGAAAAATACCTGGTATCTTGAGTTTACTTGGGTTTTTTAGTATATGTTCTGATCATGGATGTCAATTTAGGATAAATCCTCACAAAGGAGAGGCCAACAAAGGTGCCCCTAATATGAGTGGAATACTGAATAAGTATGTCACACATATTGGCATTGACCGAAGTGGACAAATAACCAACAAAGTCATCAGTTTATCACAAACTTTAAAGAAGAATGTAATTGTTCCATGTTAGGAGAGTCTTAGATCTGATAGTCAAATGAGAGAGCAGATTCCATACTCCATTGAAAGAGGTCTTATACCACTGCTCAAAAATGTCAAATTTGAGTTTTGGGAAGAAATGCTAAGAGTCTTATATCCTATCCTAAAAGGGAAAGGCTAAAGGAAAGCCGTGACTTCATGTCAGGAAGGTCTTATATCTAATAGTAGTGAAGGGAATAGATGCCATATTCCATGTTGAATGTCAGTTTTGGGAAGGAATGCTAAAAGACTTATATCCTATCCTAAAAGGAAAAGCTAAAGGAAAGTTGTGACTCCGTGTCAGGAAGATCTTTTATCTGATAACAAGAAACAGAGTGAATACCATATTCCTTATACCATCACTCAAAGATGTCGAATTTCAATTTTGGGAAGAAATTCCAAGAGAATTATATCCTATCCCAAAAGGAAAAACCAAAGTAAAGCCACGAATCCTTGTCAGGAAGGTCTTATATTCTATTAAAGAAGATCTTATACCATCACTCAAAGATGTTGAATGTCAATTTTGGGAAGGAATGATAAGAGAAATTTATCCTATCCCAAAAGAAAAAGCTAAAGGAAAGCTGTGACTCCGTGTCAAGAAGGTCTTATATCTGATAGTAATGAATGATGTGTGAAAAGCACACAAAGAGGACTAGATTGTTTTGAAATCTTAATATTTGTCAGTTTAAAGGTCAAGAAGTAACTCTTATGCCTTTTCCAAAATTTTCTCTATTTTTAATTCATGTCATTTTTAGTTGCAGGTGATCACTTTGGCATTTCTAGACCTGTGTGAGCATTGTCAACAGTTGAGAATTTTTGTAATAAAGCTAGAGTTCCATTTCATTACAAAAGATATCATGTATTGAAAAAAATGTCAAGATGTCAACAATGCATCACTTTTTTGTAAGAAAAATTTCATAACAAAATATGTTAACAAAACATCACATAATGTACACTACTGTCATATTCCCATTTGCCATCTTAGCAACCTTGGACATTATGAGACCTACCATGGATATCTTGCACTCTGATATAATATCGGAAACAAGTTTTCTCAAGTATGGCTTAGATACTTGGATATTCACAGGGTCACAACAGTTCTAAAGGTCGTAGTCCATCAAGTTATGGTACAAGTTGATAATTAATGGGATGTTTCTTGGGACGTATTCTTCGTAGCATTATTAAAATCCCTTGTCGACTTACTCCTGATATGCAATGTTTTGCCACATCAGCTTCATTCCCTTGTAGGACTAGTACTGATCCACACGGAATGAGAATCTGATATTTGCTGTAGAATTCCCCTAGTCCCCTAATTTGGACTTCTTTTCGAAACAAAATGACACACCTCTTGAGTAACAAAATAATAAAGAAAGGCCTTTCAAAGTCATGATGATCAATGTGCAGTGGGATACAATCTCTTTCTTCATATATGTTAAATGACAAGTCAACTTTTGAAGGAAGGATTGTGAAAGCCTAAGGGTCAATGCACAAAGCATGAAGGTGGTGGGTGAAACCCAAATGAAAGTTATGTTAACTTTCAAAGGACAGCTCGCCGCTACCCAATGTTCAACGCCAAAAGGAAAGATGGCTCCCGAAGGAAAGTCCGTCATAACCCAAGGGTCAACAAACAAAGTGTAAATGTGGTGGTTGACGAATCCATGCAATAGGCAAGCTGACTTTTGAAGGAAGGACTGCTAGGACCTGAGAGTCGATGCATAAATCATGAAGGTGGTGAGTGAAGAGTCAACACACAAAAGACAATTCAACTTCCAAAAAAAGGACTGTCAGGATTCAAGTCTAATGCTTAAAGCATGAAGGTAGTGGGCAAAGTGTCCACACACAAAAGGCAACTCAACTTCTACAGGAAGGACCAACACAATCAGAGGGTCGACACATAAAGCATGGGTAAATGGGTAGAAGGTAGGTCAAATTTTGAGGTCAACACACAAAGAGTAAACAAATGGCTGGAAACCAATGAAAAGTCAAGTTAGCTTTCAAAGGAAGGACTACCGAACCTAGAGGTTAACACATGAAGAAAGAAGGTGGTGGGTAGAAACCCGTATAAAAGGCAAGTCAATCTCTCTAAAGAAGGGCCACCAGACCTGAACTTCAATGCATAAAGCATAAAGGTGATGGGTGGAAACCCATATTGAAGTCAAGTTAGCTCCTGAATGAAGCCGTCAGGACCCTCGGGTGATGACCCGAAGGTCAATGCATAAAGCGTAGAAGTTTGTAGGCAGAATACCACACTGAAAGACAAGTCAAATTCCAAAGGAAGAGTTGTCAGGACCAGGGTTAGGACTCAAAGGTCAACACAAGAGTGTAAAAGGTGCATGGGTGGAAATCCCACACACAAAAGGTAAACCAAATTCTGAAGGAATGATGATTGGACCCAGAGGGTCAATACGCTAAGCGTAAAAAAAGTGGTGGATGAATACCCACACAAAATGTAAATCAACTTTTGAGGAAGGAGGTGGTGGGTGAAGAACCCACACAATAGGCAGTTAACTTTTGAAGAAAGGATTTTCAAACCCAAAGGGTTAACACATGAGGCGTAAAAGAGATGGGTGAAAACCCATGAATAGGCAAGTCACTCTTCTAAAAGAAGGGCTTCTGTACCCAGAGTGTTAGGAACTGAAGGTCAGTGCGTAATGCGTAAAAGAGGTGATGGGTGGAAACCCACACTGAAAGACAAGTCAACTTATGAAGGAAGGACTGTCGAGCCCCAAGAGTCGACGCTTAAAGCATAAGAAGGTGGGTGTACGATATGCCATACCACATGCCTACAGAGCTAATAAGAGCCTTTCATGCCATTCATATATTTTTTTATTAGCATATACATTTTTTTTACCCCAGCTAAGCAGTTATTTGTAATGATTTGGTGTGATATACCAAATTGATCTGGTATGAGTAGCTCTCATGTTTGCATCCTAGACTTATGACCAAGTATACCTTGCAAAACATTAAATTTGCAAAATTCAGGTCTAAATGAGATTTTCCTTAAGTACTCTTCTCTATCCCTTTTCCTTTAATTCTTTTCACCCTTAGTCTAAATAGACCTCATCATTTGTATCCGTGTGTTAATAAAATGTTTTCATTTTTGAGATGTCTTTAAATCCATTACTGATTTATCAGTCATCCCTTGTCACTTAAAAATTCTCTGAACATAATATCCTATAAATCTTATCAGGAGAATTTTGAAATCAATACATTTTTAATATTGAAATTTCTACTTTTTCACTTAGTTCAAGCTTTTATCAGAAGTATTGGTCAGTTTTTTTAGTTCTGAAGCATTTCAAACTTTTTTTTTTCTGAGAATTACTTTATTTGGTAGAATTTCTTTTTTAATAAAGTAATTTTTTTTACTCCAAAATTCTCCCGAATAAAGATTTTTAGAATTTATGGTCCATTAATTGTTAAGCTTCCATCAGTCTAGCAGAATGAAAAGTAAGAGATCTAAATAGTCTCTGAAACTACTAACATTTTAAGGACACCCATCTAGTCACTCCGAGGTGTCCTCAAGGAATAGGTGAAAGTTTGTTAAAGTAAAGGATTCAGTCTTCAAGACTTAATTTAAATCCCCCATGAAGTTTACGAGGATTTGCAAGTCATAAGAAAGTGCATACGTGTACTTGCTTAAGTCCATCCTTATAATCTATCCTAGATTCAACACTGAGAATCATTAGAAGCAAACCCAAGAAAAAATCATCTAAGTGGTACGGTTCCTTTTAGAACCATCTAAATGGCCTCTATATTTAGATCCAAAACATCAAAAGGTACAACGATAAGAATCTTCTTAAACCACCACCTCTTGGTCAAGATATATCTCGATTAGATAAGTAGAAATAATATTGTATCCTGATGAGTCATGGACTGATTTATAGAGGCAAAGAACTCTAATTAGTTCAACATGGCTAGTAACAAGGTGATAATAATCAATCAAGTCAAAAAAATATCTATGAGGTTGGATATAGGAAATGGACCCATCTCACTATGATTCTCTTTCACAATGAATAAACTAAAAGTCAATAAGGTTCTAGATAGGTGAGGTACCATATCCTAGTCAAGTTTAAGAAAAAATGGGCAGATCAAATGCTAGACAAATATAGTGGTCTTAGCAACTGAATGCTTTCATCAAGAGCTTAGCCAAAAAGCAAACTAGCCCAAAATGAATGAGGCACTCTTAAATAGCCTGGGAGATGTGTATCCCAGCTGAACATGGATTGACCGAGACTAACCAGATGGTGTAGTCGATACAACATGTCATCAACAAGATATTTTAGGGGTGTTTCCACTACATAGAGTATAAATCATCCATTATACTCTTACTTAATAAGTGAAAGGGGTAAGATAAAACATGCTTCAAAGCAAGGGTAGGTAATCCCCTTGCTGTCAAATGTAGAAATCCTTCTACATGCAGTGTCGGGGTTGTTTGGCTATTCTTGGATTTCTAGCATAGCCTAAGACAAAATGTCCTCCTTGAGAATTGTTACACCACATAGCCTTACACATTTTGGCTTGACAAACAGTCAACTTGGTATCAATTAGGAGGTTAGCTCCCTCTGAAATCAATCCCATGGTTTTCCCCAATAAGGATTGGATATCAAAAAGTGTGGTGGAAGGTACTTATCTAACCCACTAGGTATCCGCCAATATAAGACGATCAACCCCAATCCTCAAATAAGGTGAAAATCAACTGAGATCTACCCCAGATATCTATTTATTAATATAGGAAATATTGATCTTATTCAATGAAGAGGAAACAACAACACTTTCCTTATGACTTACAGAAAGGGTGGTCACATCAAATACGGGCAAAGCCACTACAATAGAATCATCAGTGATACTAGTTACAACATTTGGTATAGAGGCTTTAAGTACAACATGAAGGGTTTCATGCAATACCTTGATAGGTCTCACGGCCTGCACAACAAATGAAAAATATTCAGACCCCATAGTGGAATAAGAAGTATATCTCAGTCTCCTACTATGAGGATCGTGGGGATAGAGTAATTAGAGGAGTTCTAGCATAACTTGCCTAGATGTTTCAAGGATCTAAGAAAGGAGCACTTCTACAATGATAGGACCCTATCCTCTTAGGGGGGAAACTAGAATCACAACAGGTAAAGAGAATTGTGGCTGAGCCAGCTGCTATAATCACAATTATATGTTCCTTTTTCCTTTGGACGCCCTTGCCTAATGTCGGGATAGGCAAGTGTTTCTATTCATTTTTCACTCTTTTATTTTAGAAGGCGCCACCAACCTGTCAATCGTCATATACTTCCCTCATTTGAATAAATCTCCCTCCTAAATCATATTAATGATTTAAAGAGGAGAGAAATTAAATAAGAAGGGACATATGACAATGTGATAAATAAGAGAAAATATAAAACGTGGAGAGCCTACATATGGTAAACCTAGAAAGAATGGGTTGAGAGTGTCCACCCAAAAAAGATTGGGTGAAAACACCTTAAATTGATATCCACAAAAGATTACCTACTTAAACCACCCAAAAACAGAGAATTAGATGTAGGTGCCTGTTTTTGGGTCAAGAGCACTCCTAAGGGGACAAATCCACTTGGTTAATTACATCTTGGGGGGTACCAAAGAATACTCTTAATAAAAGAAGTTTCACTTATATTATCATGAAATGGGGTAATAAGTATTGAAAGGAAGGTTATTCTATGTGGGAATGCCATGATGCTTCAAAGCTCTCGCTAGGCCATTGGGCAAAAAGTAAGTCTCTCACATCTTAAATAGGTAGCAGCTCATCAACAACGGAGCCCACAGAATAACCTAAATCATCTTGACAGTGATATGCTATTACGTCAAAGCACATCTGAGACATAAGGGTAGAGTACAAATTTTTGAATCCCAAACGAGCAGTAGCTCATAAGTATTAGGCCATTAAGGTGATATCAAAGAAGTCAAGGTACGAAAGGCCTCAAAGGGGTTCAACAACAGAAAAAGTAGAGTGATCCTAAAAAGTAGAGGTAACTGGATTGAGGTGTCATGGACCCGTCATTGTCGGCACTATTTTTGGTGTGGGGTTTGCCCGTAAGAAGCTGTCGGTCATCGGAACTGAAATCCCGTTGCCCGCTTCGGAAGGACGTTAAAAAAAATTTAGTTTTGAAAAAGATGAAGTAAAACTGACCCCATAATTTTCATAGTTGAAATGGAAGAGCGCTTTACCTCAAATCCTGTATCTATCCCAAAGGATGAATACAAGAATTGAGGGTGAGGCTCGATCAAATAAACTAGAGAAAGTCATGACATCTGTTTGGTCTGCGAAACCAATATATTGGCCGACAAATTCCCCTATTTAATATAAGGAATAAAATAGGGTTTATATTATGCTGGGTTCGGGAAAAGCTTCCTATAGGGGCAAACCCCTATAATTAATTACATCTTAGATAACTGAAGTTACCTAAGAATACTCTCGATAGAAATCAAGGAAAAATTATCTTCAAGGAATTCAAATGGTAAGGACATCTCAAAGATATCGGACTAAGAAGTATGAAGGGGGATTGGTTCAAATTTGGAACATTTTATTTTAGAGTCCAAAGGAGGAAA
>NW_018225253.1:47938-48426 GCF_001263595.1 Phalaenopsis equestris | reverse complement strand
GTATATAAATACAAGCATAAATAAAAGTGTGGTAAGAAAGTACAAGAAAGACTGTAAAATCTGTAAACTGTAAAAGTGTACCTGGCGAGTCTTCTCGTTCCACCACCTGAAACTCAAAATGCATGTCAGAGCATTTATGTATATAGAGCTGGAAAAGTAAAGTTTTGGAAACCTTCCTAATTCTATATTGTGTATTGGAGGTCCTTAAATTTTAAGGATAAGATTATCAAGTAAAACATATTAAGTTTAATTAATCTCTAAGGTATTTACCAGACTAAGAGTTCTTTTTGTGATTTATTAAAATTAACTGAAGTTGTGAGGACTTTAATAAAAATAAAATATTTTATTTATTGAAAAATATATTTTATATTTTTGGAAAATCTCTCTAAGGTCAGGAAACCCAGAGAAATTTATTTTATATTTTTTCTGATTTTTATTTGTTTTTCTAGAATTATTTTAGTGAAAATTCTATTTTTAAACCTTAAAAA
>NW_018225253.1:0-44907 GCF_001263595.1 Phalaenopsis equestris | reverse complement strand
TTTTTTAGGAATTTTTGGAATTTTTGGATTTTTGGTCATGGAGGGGTATCTTGGTAATTTGGTCATTTTTGGAAATTTTGACAAATTTGGATGTATTTAAGGTGTTTGAAATGGGTTTTGATCAATTTTGGGTATTTTGGCAAAATTTGGGAATTTTAGCCAAATTTGGGTCCCAAGGGTAGTTAGGTAAATTTGGAGGTGCCTAGGGGCAAAAGACCAAGTTAGGCATTTCACATAGAATTGGATAGATATCCGTTCTAAATGAACCATGGGTTAATGTATTGTGAAGATATGGTGTACCCTAGTTCCAAGTCAACAACTAGGGTCAATCCTAAAGCCAAGTAATCCTATAGGGATTCTTCTTGAATTCTCTTATAATGATCTTACCTACTAAATGCTAGAGGTTAAGATCAATATGTGGAATTTCAAGTTGAGTAAAAAGAAAAGTTTTGAATTTCTCATGGTGGGGGTACCTTTTCTAATTTTCTAAGACTAGTCAATAGGAAAGTCCTATGGCTAGACCTAGGCTACTAAAGAAAGTTTCTAGACCTCAACCAAAAGTGAGGTCAACAGTCATACACAACTACCAAGACCCTAAGTGTACCCGGTCATGAAGGTAGTCGACCCAACACATCCTTAGATCCCCAGTTGGCAATTCATGAATTGCATCGTCCACGGTAACCTTGGTAGCCTTAAGGTTAAAAGAAGGAAACTCCATCCTATGACTATCTGCTTGAGCTCTAAGACGTGGGACTTATACCTACCAATCTGATAAGAATTCCTCAGGAAAGAAGAGAGGAGAAGGTTCAGCTACAAAACTCGAAACACTCCAAATAAAAGGACTTACACCCTGTCATGGTCGGGGAGCCTTCTAACACCCTAGGTGCACTAGATAACTACTTATGTAAAAAGTTTTGCTAGGCCTGTCAAGTTTTCTTTATCTTTTTTGCCATTCGAGGTCGTCCAGACCACCTTTTTCGACTATCGAGCTAAAAACGATAATTTTCATATATATATTTTTAATTCATATGCGAAATTATGATGTAACAAACGTCCGACTTAGGTGGGAACGACAATTCGGGCACGCTAACGCGGTCTATTTTGTAATTCGGGGTCATTTGAGGCCACTCGGACCACCTTTCCAGCGATTGGGCTAAAAAACAATAATTTGCTTATTTTAGGCTCGCACACAAAGTCACAGCTAACTAAATGTCCTTTCTAAGTAAAATCGACGTTTTAGACCTGATCGTACAGTCTGTTTCGTCGTCTGAGGTCATCTGGACAACCTTGCTGATGATCGGACCAATTCGAGCCAAAATCGGTGCGATGCGCCACATAATATTTTTTGCCCCGGTCGGAGTCGTCCGACGTGCCAAATGCCGACCAACCTTCACCTAAGAGAAAACCATAGCCTAGCAAAATGACCCCAACTACGTGCCCCTCAAAACGCGTTGAAAAGGTCTTGGGTAGGTGTATGAACAATCGGATGTCACGGACAGACCATAAACTATCATGAGTCATGTAGGTGGACGCCCTACACTCGTGACATCAAAAATTGATGCCAACAGTCCCCCAAATTAAGGGATATTATTTCCAAAAATATACATGCTTAAGATATCTTTACCAAATCAAAGCACCTTTGCATTAAATTGTTGTGATGAATTCCTCTGGCGGCCCCCCTACATCCCCCCCCCGGGCCGATCGGCTAGCCTAGTGGCCGGAAAAGCTCAAAACCTAGAGCCACCCCCATGGCACCTCACCCAAATCAAACCTAGAGGCCAACTCATCTAAATCAAATTGAAGAGCTCCTCTGCCCTCCACCTAAGCACCACAATGCACCCAAACTTGTCCCCTGATAGCCACCCCATGACCATTTTTATAAAAACTCACCTACCATGGCCATGGGAGGTGTGCTAAAATTTTCTTAGAGAGGCCTCTCCAAACTTTTCACAGAGCTTACCTAAGATCACCTCGGTGCATTCCAACTACCCTCACCCATTCCCATTGCCGGAGCTCAATTTTGAGCTGGAAACCTTGACGGAAACCAGGACAGAACCCAATACCCCTCCACAGTCCAACAAACTCAAATTAACTTCACCACACCTTCACAACAGTGAAAGAAGCTAAAGCCTTATGTTTAAAGGTAGAATTCATTCAATACATAATTTGAGTTTGGTGGACTGTGGAGGTGTATTGGGTTCGGTCCTGGTTTTCGGCAAGATTTCAAGCTCAAAATTGAGCTCCGACAGTGGGAATTGGTGGGGAAAAATAGTTGGAATGCACTGAGGGGATCTTAGGGAAGCTCAGTGAGAAGTTTGGGGAGGCCTCTCTAAGAAAATTTTATCACACCTCCCATGGCCAGGGAAGCTAAAGCCACCGGCCAATGATGAAAGAAACAATCTGTGTGAATTTTATGATTTTTAGTTTTATAATTAATTTTTAATAATTAAATTACTTTAGGGAGTAATTAATTATATAAAAATTAAAAATAATTCATTAGTTTATGATTTTTTTTATTATTCTTTCCTTTCTTTGTTGAATCCAGGGATATTTTTGTTATATTTTTATGATTTTTCTTAGCAAATTTATGATTTTCTTAAGTTCTTTGAATTTATTTAATAGGAAAATCTTATTTTCTTGTTAATCTGACATGGCGCTAGCTTAAACCTCGGAGTCGTCGAAGCGTCATGATGTAGGTAGATTTAGTGTGTTAATTTTGTAATTATTTTTTAATATTACAAAACACACACGACCGATTTAATAATAAATATGCAATGTAATCCCAACAAAAATAACATTAATAAAAATAGTTTATCTAACACTTTTACACTATCAAATCCCTTTTAAAAATAATGCAAGTATACGTATCACTCAAGTAATAAAGGGCTCTAATGGAGTCCTAGATATTGAGCCGTCAGGAAAGTTGAAAATGCCTGTAAGTAGTTCTTGAGATTACAATGTAAAGTACTAATTTAAAAATACAAAAAAAATAAAGTGCAAAGTTTGAATATTAACTATTAAGAATATTAACTATGAATATTAACTATTAAAGTGAATGTTATTTAAAATGCAGTTGAAAGACAAAATTAACTAAACCATAAACTAAACTTTCAAAAGTAAAACTACAAAAATTAAACAAAATTATGCAAATTTAAGAAAGCATCCTTCCCTTTACAATGAGCATATAGATTGTGAAGAAATTAAAATCATTAGAAAAAAAAAAATATAAAAACTGTTTTGTGCCAAATAGGAGCAATCCTATTCTTTACCCTCTTTTGAGTGCTATAAATAACGTTGAGTAATCCAGAGTTTAGTCCCTAATTCTGTGGTTTTGTGTGAATGTGGGGAGCACCCCCCCTGCCACTCTAGAGCTCCCACTATTCCCTCCCCCGAGGGCAAACAATCACTCATTAGTTTTCATTTCCAATCAAATCGCATCAGTTTCCAATCAAATGGACCAAATTGGGGATTTTAATGTCACCTTAAAATCCACAATTATGCATCCAACAAAGTATATTTTCCTATTTATTTGGACCTAGCTCCATGGATGACATACACTCCAATGAAATCAAATGTGATTCTCCCTATGTTGTAGAAATCATAGCCCTTTTGGAACATATGTTTCTCAATACATTTTAAAATTTCAATTGGCCAGATCAAAAAGTAAATGAAGATCAGAGTTCAAAGCATATAAAATTACTAACATTTAAAACCATAGAAAACAAAATTACTTCTTCACAAAACCATATTTCAAATTAGGAAGAAGGATAAAGAAGACTATTCAGAATTCATGAGAAGGATACGACCAAGCATAGATTTCATATACAAAAACAAGTTTACGAAAAAAAAGAAATAAAAGACACAACTTATCTCACAATCCTTCCCAAGGCAAATCCCTAGAGCAATCCTTCCCAAGCAAATCCCTAGAGGTTCTCTTCAAGCCTTTCTCTCTTTACAAGCACTCTCATAGAAGTGTAAGAAGTGTAATGAAAAAGAAATCTCTCACCTTCCTTCTCCTCTTATAACCCTAGAAGAAAATCTTCAAGCCCTTCACTTTCTCTCTCTATCTCTTCATCTTGCCTTTCATGCCACCCTCCTTTCGCGTCACACCCAAACTCTTTGAAGTCCCCTTCTTTTATTTTAAGCTGCCTCCTTTCAAAAGGAATTTAAAATTCTCTCCAAAATTCCCTCCAAAAGTAAACTCTTTTGCTTTCAAAAGATGTGTCATTTGATCCAAGAGACATATCCCTTCATAAAAGAACCTTCAATAGTGTTTAGATGCATTAAATTACTCCAAAAGGTTTAAATTACTCCAAAAGGTTTTTAGAACAAGTGTCCCTTTGAAAATTTGAGCAAAATTTGTCTCGAACCCACTTAATCCACAAAAAATCATCTCTGGCTCATCTGGAGCCAAATCTGGTGCATCATGCGCCAAGACTCTGTCAAACGGCGTATCCAAGGCTCTGTCAAACGGCGCATTATGCGCCAGATTCCTAAAATTCACATTTTTTGCTCCAAATTTTGTCATTTTTGCTTCTTTTGTTCCAAATGCCTAAAAACGATACACCTGCAGCAAAAAAACAAAAATCCCATTATTTAAAGTGCAATATCATCAAAAAGTGCAATATCATCAAAAATAGGATCAAAAATAGGTATAAAATATATATTTAAAACAACATATTATTTTGGTGTATCAAAATCTCCCAAACTTAAATGTTACTTGTTTTCAAGTAACACTTTTATTACATAATAAACATAAAATAATATGACTTGGGATAGAGATCAACTCATAACTTCTATACTTTAGTTTAATAAATAGAATAGCAAAATTTATTCAAATCCTTTAATAACTTAGATTCAAATTCTAAGTCTAAGAATACTTAGTAATCAATTTTAAGATTTTTGAGTTTCTTTTCATTTTAAGAAGAATTGCAATTTGACATATTAAGGATATTTAGAACACTCATATGAAAAAGAACTTCAGGAAAACTTCACTAGTAATGCTACTAATACTCTAATATAAGCATAAAAAATGTAATAAAGCTCATTCCTTAAGTTGATTCAAGTGAAGCCAATTTTTGATTAGGCATTTCCTCAAGCTTCTCCTCACTATATTTTTCTTTTCTTTTTCTCTTTTTTTTAGGATCTTTTCAATGCTCTCTTTTCTTTTTTTTCTTTTTCAAGTGAGGATTACTATATGTAGATAGCCTTTAATAATTTTGAACTTCACTATCCTCTTCTTAAAGTTAAAACTGCTTACCTTTCTTCACTTAATAAATTCATATTAGTTTATGATTTTCCAAGTCTCATTCTTTTTTTTTACATGAAACTCTAAAATTCTTAACATTTCAAAAATACAATTTCCTTTACTTTAAATAGAAAAAAATAGTCTTATCTTATCATCCCAAATATATTTAACTTTAGAGTTGACCTTCATTATTAAAAACTTTTTACCTAAATTTACCATAATATTTATGAACATAGTATAGTACATTTAAAGTTAAATCTTAATATCCCAAGAGGTCATGTTAAATTAATTTTAAAAATATAGTTAATTGAGAATAAATAAAATTTAGTTTACTTCTTTTTAAAAGAAATTTTTCTTTCCCCCAAACTTAAGTTTTTAAGAATTTTAAAAATATTTTAGTACAAAATTTAGTAGGTGAAAGAAAATAGTAAATGCATGAAAATAAAAACTGACTTATAGAGGATTTCTGATTATGAAACTGGGCTTTGGCATACTGCAGGTACTAACTTTAAAAACTTAAATATAGGCTTTAAAGCATTAAATGAGATATAATTTATTCTAAAGAATTTGCTGAGAATTAAAAATAGATATGAAAATTGGAAAAAAAAACATAAACTAAAAAATACTAAAAAAAGCAGGAAAAGTAAAAATCTACAGTTACTACCACAACATAAAATAAAAGTCTTGACTACAACAATCTTAAATGAAAGTACAACACATCTCAATCACAATTAACAAACAAACATCAAAACATACTGAACTAAACTCATACAAATATCACTCTTCATCTCCTTCCTCTTCACCCTCATCATCTTCATCTTCTTCCTCATCTTCATATTAAATAAGAGCATAGGGAGTGAGACTGGGGCAAGGAGGAAATTCCACATTGGGCTCACCCCTAAGATGTCTTACCATAACATTCTTAAAATCTAGATCATGTTGAACTCTCCTCTGCTGATATTCATCATTATAAGCATTTCTTGCTCCAATCTCTCCAATCTATCTTTGAATATTAATTATGTCCATTTGTTGAATCATGAGCTACTCCAGAATTTTTTTAAGTGATGCAGATGATTCAAACATCTTCTTCACTCTCATCCTCTTGGATTTCTTCCATTGATTGATAGTGCCCATATAAGTCAAATCCTCCCAAATCCAAGCATATTTCTTGAACATACGTACCACACCATCTTCAATACAACCAGTATGCTCAAAATGTTGTTTAATTCTCCAATCCAAGTGATCTAGCATTTCAGAAATATTCCCTATTGCATGCATAAGATTCTGCACCTCCTTTTCCATCTTCTTGATCCTCTTCAAAAGTGCATTAGAACTGAAGTAAGGCTGAATAGGTGATGAATTCTGGGATTCCTGATCCATCAGTACATTCATATCATTTTCATCTCCCATTCCAGTACAACTGTAGCAGACTTTTGGATCCATCAGCTTCCAAGGAAGAAACACATTTCCTAACTCTCATAAGGTACTGATGATTGACTGTACAGTAGGAAAATAGCGGATGGATGTCCAAGCCCAGTTGCATACCCATTCAGAATCAAACCCAAGATCGATTTCACAATGATGGCTCCAATATCAATAGGTTTTTTTATTTGAATACAATAATTTAAAATAGCACTCTCCTTAGTATACAATAATTTAAAATAGCACTCTCCTTAGTCACCTTACTGATCTTCATGGTAGGCAGTAATTTCGATGCAATAAAGAAGTGTCATGCCTTAAAAGTATGATTTAACAACGATGAAAAAAAACTTACATTCTCATCATCTCTGGCCTCCCAATTCACATCTTCACCCGTAAGGTTCCGGTAGAGTTCATTCATATTATCTCTCTTACGGGTAAAATTTGAGTAATGACAGATAAACACATTTTCAATCATAAACATCTTGTTTATTCTTAAAAGAGTGAATTGCCCAAACCTGCCTCACACATAGAAAATTCCTTAATTGATGCCATGTAGATTTGCATAAAAATCTTTCACCACAGAGATGACTACGACAAAAATAGTGTAACAAAGCACTTCCCAACGTCTCTGCACAATGATCTCTTCAACTCAAGTCTTCGATGTGTTGAATCCTCGATTCACAAACCCCCTTTCTTTGATTAGTCTCTTCTTCACTAGAACACGATCATGCAACTTTTGCTCATCAAAACTGACAAACTTTCTCCGGTTGAAAATTCCAAATCTCACAGTATTTTTGGAGTGGAATGCCATTGGATTTGAAATCTAGTGGCTTTTTCTTCGTTTTCCCTCTTAAAATAGACTTAGGAATCAGTTTTTAGTAGTTATAAGGAGACGAAAGTGCCAAAAATCACTTTTTGAAATGTTTTAAGTCATTTTCGTTGCCGTGGCTCATCATGCGCCAATTCTAGCACATCATGCGCCAGCTCTCTGGAATTCGACACATCATGCACCAATCTGGCGGATCATGCGCCAGTTCCAAAAACAACACTATTTCAATTTAGATCTAATAAATTCTCAATTTTTCCATAAAATTAGGTAGACATACATATAAATATATGTAAAATATTTTGAAAAAAAACTCAAAAGCAAAGTAAACAATGATAAATATGGGTTACCTCCCACGAAGCGCTTGGTTTAATGTCGTCAGTCTGACATTCTCAGTCTTTATTCTGGGTAACCCAACATTACAATTTCTTTAAAAATTGGTCTTTGACCATTAAAATATGATTCCAATCTATGCCCATTCACTTTAAATATCCTTTTAGTCTTGGGATTTTCAATATTAAATGCTCCATAGGGATAGACTTTTATAACTCTGAATGACCCTTTCCACCTAGACTTCAGTTTTCCAGAAAATAATTTCAACCTTGTATTATATAATAAAATTTCCTGTCCAAGTTTAACTTCTCTTTTATTATCTTCTGATCATGTCATTCTTTCATCTTTTCTTTATAAATCCTCACATTAAATCCTCACATTATCGCATTATCGTAAGATTCATTCTTAATTTTTTCAAGCTCATTCAATTGCAATAATATTTTCTCACCAGCTTCTTTCAAATTAAAATTAAATTTTTTAATAGACCAATAAGTTTTACGCTCCAACTCTTCTGGCAAGTGACAAGTCTTCCAAAAAATTAATCTATAAGGGGACACTAATATAGGTGTTTTATAAGTTGTCCTTTATGCCCATAATGTTGTATCTAATCTAGTAGACCAATTCAATTTACTAAGATTAACACTCTTTTCCAAAGTCCTCTTAATTTCACGATTAAATACTTCTGCTAAATCACTATTCTGGGGATGATAAGCAGTTGCAATTTTATGTATTATATTAGATTTTTCCACCAACTTTGGAACTTTCCACCAACTATGGATCTGTTGCATTTCTAAAATGAGATCCTCCATCGGTAATGATTAGTCTCGACATTGCATATCTTATAAAAATATTTTTAATTAAAAATTTTGAAACACTCCGAGTATCACATCGAGGTAAAGTGATTTCTTTTTATTGCTTCAATCCATTTAGAAACATAATCCATTGCAATCAATATATAAATATTTCTGAATGAAGGTATAATGGTCTCATAAAATCCAATCCCCATGCATAAAAAATTTCAATTTTCAAATTAAAATTTAGAGGCATTTCATTTCTTCTTGAAATATTACCTACTCTCTGACACCGATCACATATTTTTATGTATATATTAACATCTCTAAAGAGAGTAGGCCAAGAAAATCCAGATGCAAAATTTTATGAACAGTTCTTTTATTCTCAAAATGACCTCCAAATTTAGAATCATGACATTTCTGAATAATTTCCTGAATATCTTTATAAGACACACATCGTCTCATTACTAAATCTTTGTATTGTTTATCATAAATCAATTTATTTTTCTATTTTTTTGTCAACCCATATGGTAAAATATTAATAAAATAATTTACAATATCAACATACCAAGGTATTTCCCATCCTTTTACAGTATAAAGTTGTTTATAAAGAAAAGTTTAATTAATTTCTTTTTCCAAATCGAGTATTTCTTCATGTTCTAACCTAAATAAATCATCAACAATTTGATTATCAATCCCTTTCCTATATACTACTACAAAATCAAGCTCTTGCATCAAAAGTACCCATCTAATTTATCTCGGTTTCATATCCTTCTTTTGCATTAAATATTTAATAGCCGAATGGTCAGTATGCACAATAAATTTAGCTCCAATCATATATGATCTAAACTTATCAAAAGCATACACAATAGCTAATAACTCTCTTTTAGTGGTGAGAATCATTAAGAGTCTTACTAGCATAGTATATAACTTTAAAAATCTTTTCATATCTCTGCTCTAAAACAACTCCAATTGCATAATCACTAGCATCGCACATTAATTCAGAAGGTTTCTCCCAATCAGGTGAAACAATTATAGGAGTAGTGATCAATTTTTCCTTTAAAGTTTCAAAGGCTTTAAGGCAATCTTAGTTGAACTCAAATTTTATTTTTTTTAGAAGTTGGCATAAAGGTTTAGTAATTTTTGAAAAATCTTTAATTTATCGCCTGTTACATCTAGCATGTCCTAAAAAACTCCTAACTCCTCTTACTATAGTAGGTGACGGTAGGTTTGATATAACCTAAACTTTTGCAGGATCTACTTTCATGCCATTTTCTAAAATTTTATGCCCAAGCACAATTCCTCCTGCAATATTCCTCCTGCAATGCAATCATAAATTGACATTTCTCCTAGTTCAATACGAGATTAGTATTTTCACAGTGCTTCAGAACTTTCTCTAAATGATTTAGACATATTTCAAATGAAGTTCCAAATACAGAAAAAAAATACAAATGAAGTTCCAAATACAGAAAAATTGTTCATAAAGACTTCAATCCCTTTTTCAATTAATTCGCAAAAAATTGACATCATACATCTTTGAAATGTTGCAGATCCTTTACATAATCTAAAGGGCATTCGTTGAAAAGCAAAAGTTTCATAAGGACTAGTAAATGTTGTTTTCTCTTGATCATCTGGAGAAATTGATATTTGATGATAACTGGTATATCCATCTAGAAAACAAAAATATTTGTGTCCAGCCAGCCTATCCAACATCCGGTCCAAAAAGGGTACAGGAAAATGATCATTCCTGGTGGCAGAATTTGATTTTCTATAATCTATGCAGATTTTCCAACTAGTAACTTGCCTTGTTGAAATTAATTCATTATGCTCATTCGTCACTATAGTCACATTTCCTTTCTTTGAAATACAGTGAGTTGACTTACTCAAACACTATCTGAAATAAGATATATTATTCCAGGATCTAACCATTTTAAAATTTCTTTCTTAACAACTTCTTTCTTCATTTGATTTAATCTCCTTTGAGGATCAACTCTTGATTCAGGTTGATCTTCTAATAAAATTCTATGCATACAAATTGAAGGAATGATTTCTTTAATATCAGCTAATGTCCATCCAAAGGCTTTTTTATATCTTTTCAACATTTCCAAAAACTGTTGTTCTTGCTCATTAGTCAATTATGAGGATACTACAATGGATAATGTAGATAAATGCATACTTTAAATGTGTAGGAAGTGTTTTTCAGTTCTAGTTCAGGAGGTTTCTCAATAGAAGAAATCAAATTCTTGTTACTTTCTGCAGGATCTAATATCTTAAATATTTCCTAAACATAATCCAAAGCTTCTTTACTCACTTGCGGAAATTCATCTTGAATTTTATCCTCATCTTTATATTCCTTATATTCCTTTTCAAATTCTCTTTCAAATGTCTTTTTAAATATTTGCGGAAATTCATCTTGAATTTTATCCTCATCTTTATATTCCTTATATTCCTTTTCAAATTCTCTTTCAAATGTCTTTGTAAATATTCATGGCTTAAATATTCATTAATATCCATTCTGAAGCATTCAATCTCTTGCTCTTTTGTAGGGTATCTCATTGATTTTGCAATATTAAATTTAACCTCTTGATCACTAACTCTCATAGTTAGTTCTCCTTTATGCACATATATCAAAGCTTTTCTAGTGATAAGGAATGGTCTTTCTAAAATAATAGGAATTTCTTTATCTTCCTCCATATCTAATACAATAAAGTCCACAGGAAAGATAAAAAGGTCCACAGGAAAGATAAATTTATTAACTTTTACCAAAACATCTTCTATAACTCCTTAAGGATAGGTAATCGAACGATCAACTAACTTAAGAGTTACAATCATAGGTGAAATATCTCCTAAGCCTAACCTTCTAAAAATTGATAACGACATAAGATTAATACTGCTCCTAAATCACATAAAGCTTTTCCATAAAATTGTTCACCAGTAGCATAAGGAATTGCAAGACTTCCAGGATCCTTAAGTTTTTAGGAAACTTTTTCTGAATTATAACACTACGCTCTTCATTGAGTGCAACAGTCTCATTTTCTACAAACTTCCTTTTCTTATTAAGTATATCCTTCATGAACTTCACATAGCTTGGCATTTGTTCCAAAGCTTCAACAAATGTAATGTTTATCGTTAATTTCCTCAATATTTCTAAAAATTTAGAAAATTGTTTATCTCTATTTTTCTGCTTCAATCTTTGAGGAAATGGAGGTGGTGGTCTTTTTACTGTGATTTTCATTGGTTTAATAGGTCATTCTGACTCAAAATAAAAATCTTCACCTCATTTTTCATTTTTCACCTCATCTATTTCAAGTTCAATTTCTTTTTAAACTTTGTTTTCAAATTCTTTTCCACTTCTCAGTTGAATAGCTTTAATTTGCTCTTTGTTCTGATCTTTAGGATTTACTTCAACATTACTTGGCAATGTTCCTTGAGGTCTATTGCTAAGTGTGGTAACAATACATCCCAATTGATTTTCCATGTTTCTAATTGCAGCTCCTTGACTTTGTAATTGA
Source organism: Phalaenopsis equestris (assembly GCF_001263595.1). Classification (NCBI taxonomy): domain Eukaryota; kingdom Viridiplantae; phylum Streptophyta; class Magnoliopsida; order Asparagales; family Orchidaceae; genus Phalaenopsis; species Phalaenopsis equestris. The sequence goes on along the minus strand of NW_018225253.1, from coordinate 32,775 downwards.
CTTCCCATTTGCAATATCAATTCTTCCATCGATAACTTTTTCTCCTTACTTTGCAAATTATTAAATCCTGGAGGGTAAAAAGGTTTATAAGTTGGATTTCCTTGATTATTTGAGTTTCCTAATGGGTTCGCAGTGTTGTTTCCCCATTGCGGATTTGTAGCATTAGAATTGTTATTAGACAAACTAAAATTTGAATGATTCTTCCAGCCATGATTATAATAATTGGCATAAGGATTATTAGAATGATTATTTATTGCATTTAAGGTCTCATAAGAAGATTGAGATTCTATCATTTGTCCCAATAAATTTACACATGCATAGGTGATGTCTGAGAATAATTTATTCCATATTGATCTATGTTCTTTGATATAACAGATATTTGTGCAGCTATCATAGATATAGCATCAGAATCATTAATACTAGATACTCTTTTTGGATTTATCCTTTCAGAGGGTCATTTAAAATTATTAGTAGCCATCTCTTCAATTAATATATGCTTCATCAAATAGTTTTGACATTAATGATCCACTAGCAGTAGTGTCAATTATAGATCTAAGAGATCTAACCAACCCATTATAAAAAGTTTGTATTATTAACCAATCTGGCAACACATGGTGTGGACACTTTCTAAGGAGATCTTTAAATCTTTCCCAAGCTTCATAAATTGATTCCCCTTCAAACTGACAAAAAGATGTAATAACATTTCTAAGCTTAGCAGTTTTTGAAAGTGGGAAATATTTAAATAAGAATATTTGTGGCAAATCTCCCCAAGTTTTGATAGATCCAGGTGCTAATGAGTTTAACCACATCTTAGCTTTATCCCTTAGTGTAAAAGGAAAAAAGTATAAGTCTGACGTCATCATTTGACACTCCATCATATTTAAATGTAGCACACAATTTTAGAAAACTGACAAGGTGTAAATTAGGATCTTCAATTGGTGTTCCTCCAAACTAATTATTTTGAACCAATTGAATAATAGTAGGTTTAAGCTCAAATGAATTGATAGATGTAGCAGAGTTTTGTATACTCAAATGATTTTTATCTGCTGTGAGATTAGTAAAATCTCTTAAAGGTCTCTAATGATGTTCATTTTTATTTCCAACATTACTCAAATTGCAAGCCATTTTGCTAATATTATTTATCTCTTTTATTTGTTTTCAAATTTTTCTAATAGTTCTTTCTAATTCAGAATCGTAAGATACTAAATTTTCAGATCTTACACTACGCATAAACAAAAAAAACAAGTAATTTAAAATAAGCAAACACACTTAAATAAAAAATGATCAAACTAAACTACAAACACTCTTTTTATTTTTTTAGCTTTTAAAATAAAAATACTATAAATTATAAAGTAAGTTACTACTACTACTTTCTGTTACTTCCCCGGTAGCGATGCCAAAAACTTAATGCTGGTAGATTTAATATGTTAATTTTGCAATTATTTTTCAATATTATAAAATATACACGATAAATATAATAATAAATATGCAATGCAATCCAAACAAAAATAACTTTAATAAAATTAGTTTATTTTTAAAACTCTTTTAAACTGTCAAATCTCCTTTAAAAATAATGGAAGTATACGTATCGCTCAAGTATTAAAGGGCTCTTATGGAGTCCTAGATATCGATCCTACAGGGAAGTTGGAAATGCCTATAAATAGTTCTTGAGAATATAACATAAAGTACTAATTTAAAAATAAAAAAAAGTAAAGTGCAAATTTTGAATATTAACTAAAAGTGAATGTTACTTAAAATGCAGTTGAAAGACAAAGTTAACAAAAATAGAAACTAAACTTTCAGAAGTGAAATTATGAAAATTAAACAAAGTTTTTGTTGACAAAAATTTCAAATTTAAAAAAGCATCCTTCCCCTCACAATGAGCATAAAAAACATTATGCCAAATATGAGCAATCCTATTCTTTACCCTCTTCCGAGTGCTATAAATAACGTTGACTAATCCAAAGTTTGGTCCCTAATTCCGTGGTTAGGCTGGGAGGATACCGACTACCACTCCATAGCTCCCACTATTCCCTCCCCCGAGAGCGAACAATCTCGCATCGGTTTCCAATCAAATGGACCAAATTGGGGATTTTAATGTCACCTAAAAATCTCCAATTCTGCATCCAACAAAGTATAACAAAGTATATTGCATCCAACAAAGTATATTTTCCTATTTATTTGCACCTAACTCCATGGATGACATACTCTCCCATGAAATCAAATGTGATTCTCCCTATATTGTAGAAATCATAGCCTTTTTGGAACATATCTTTCTCAACTCATTTTAACATTTCAATTGGCCAGATTGAAATTTAAATTAAGATCAGAGTTCAAAGCATCAGAAATTACTAACATATAATACTATAGAAAAAAAAATTACTTCTTCACAAAGCCAAAATTCAAAGTAGGGAGAAGGATAAAGAAGACTACTCAGAATTCATGAGAAGGATACGACCAAGTATGGATTTCATATATAAAAACAAGTTAACAAAAAAAAAAGAAATAAAAGATACAACTTATCTCACTATCCTTCCCAAGCAAATCCCTAAAAGTTCTCTTCAAGCATTTCTTTCTTTACAAGAACTCTCAATTCTCTCTTAGAAGTGTAATGAAAAGGAAATCTCTCACCTTCCCTCTCCTCTTACAACCCTAGAAGAAAATCTTCAAGCCCTTCAATTTCTCTCTCTATCTCTTCCTCTTGCCTTTCATGCCACCCCTTTTCACGTAACACCCAAACTCCTTGAAGTACCCTTCTTTTATTTTGGGCTACCTCCTTTCAAAAGGAATTTACAATTCCCTCCAAAAGTAAACTTAAACTCTTTTGCTTTCAAAAGATGTGTCATTTGATCCAAGAGACATATCCCTTCATAAAAGAACCTTCCAAAGTGTCTAAATGCATTGAATTACTCCAAAAGGTTTTTAGAATAAGTGTCCCTCTGAAAATTCACGTAAAATTTGTCTCGAACCCACTTAATTCTGAAAAAGTCATCTCTAGCGCATCTGACGCCATATCTGGCGCATCAAAATAATATGTTTTCTTGTATTTCTATGAATTTTCTAGTTAATTTATCATCTTAAATTTAAACCTTTTTTGTGGGATTGATATTTGGGACTTAAATAGAAAGTCTTATGTTACTTGATAATAATACGTATACTTGCGTAGAATCCCTACTTGCGTATACTTGCGTAGAATCCCAACATTAAGTGCTTAACACTATTATTCATAAAATACCACATCAAGTTTTTGGCACAGTTGTATAGCAGAGTCAACTTTATAAATTTTACAAAATTATATTCAACCGGGATAAAGTTTTTAGCGCTATTCCCGGGGAAGGTAACGATAAATTAAATAGATTTGGTAAATTAGGAAATTTAGAGATAACATATAAAAAACATACAAAATATCAATATATATATATATAATAAAAAAATCCAAATATATATATATATATATATAACTATATATTTAAGAGTATTTTTAAGAAAATTTTCTTTGCTTATTAAGCATATGATATATATATAACTATATATTTATGAGTATTTTAAAGAAATTTTTCTTTGCTTATTATATTTGTTTATGCAAAATATTGGATCTAAAGGGTTAGTACCTCACGATTCGGAATTAGAATGTACTATTAGAAAAATTAAAAAACAACAAAAAGAAGTTAAAAATGTGAACAAAACCGACAATAACTTAGATAATCAAATAAATGAAAATCAACAAAGACCTTTAAAAGATTATGCTAATCCAACAGCTAATGAACTTCACTTAACTATTCAAAATCCTAATGTTGCTGCTAATTCATTTAAGCATAAACCTGATATTATCCAAATGGTGCAAAATAATTAGTTTGGAGGGACACCTACTGAAGATCCTAACTTACATCTTGCTAGTTTTTTAGAAATTTATGCTACTTTTAAATATGAAAGAATGTTTAAAGATGTTGTTAGGCTTAGAATTTTTCCTTTTTCATTAAGGGATAAAGCTAAAGCTTAAGGGATAAAGCTAACACCTGGATCTATCAGAACTTGGGGAGAACTATCACAAAAATTCTTGGCTAAATATTTTCTACCCTCGAAAATCGCTAAGTATTTTCTAATTCTTGGCTAAATATTTTCTACCCTCGAAAATCGCTAAGCTTAGAAACAATATTACATCTTTTTGTCAGTTTGAAGATATATGAATATATGAAGCCTGAGAAAGATTTAAGGATATCCTTAGAAAATATCCATACCATGCTTTACCAAATTGGTTAATAATTCAAACTTTTACAATAGATTAGTAGGATCACTTAGATCTATTATAGATGCTGCTGCAGGTGGATCACTAATTTCAAAACCTTTTGATTAAGCATACTCTTTAATAGAAGAAATGACTACTAATAATTTTCAATGGCCCCTGAATGGGAAATCCTAAGAGAGGAGCTAGTATTCATGAATTTGATGAAATGTCTATTTTAGCATCTCAAATTGATGTTATATCGAAAAAGATTGATCAAATTAGAGTGAACTATTCTCAAATACCACCAGTATTAGAAAAAAATTCATTAGGGCAGATAATTGGTACTCATTCATCTTATGAAACTTTAAATGATATAAATAATCAAAATAACACTCCCTATTCTAACTATACAACCCTGGATGGAAAAATCACCCAAATTTTAGTTGGAATAATTATAACAATTCAATTAATCCCTCAGGAAATTTAAAAAATCAAGAAAATCCTAATTATCGACCTTATTATCCTCCTATATTTAACTATAACCCTAACCCATAGGTTAAGGAAAAAAAAGTTGACGATGGAAGAAGTAATGTTGAATATGGGAAATCAAATACGAAATCAAGGGGCTACTATTAGAAATATTTAAAAAAATTAGGACATATTGCTACTGTACTTAGTAACAGAACTTCAGAAAATCTTCCGAGTACTGTGGAAGTTAATCCAAAAGATAAAAATAAGGAGCAAATTAAAGTTATTCAATTACGAAGTGGAAAAGAAGTTGAAACAAGAATCCAAAGAGAAACTGAAGTTGATGAGGAGAAGGAAGAGATGGGACCATAATGAAAATGAACAAACACAAGTTCCCTTAAAAAACCCATTACCTCTATTTCCTCAACGACTGAAGCAGAACAATAAAGACAAATAATTTAAAAAAAATTTGGAAATCCTTAAAAAATTAATGATAAACATTCCTTTCATTGAGGTTTTGGAACAAAGGCCAAGTTATGTGAAATTTATGAAAGATATAATAAACAAGAAAAAGGAAGTTTGCAAATCATGAGATCGTTACACTCAGTGAAGAGTGTAGCGCTATTATTCAAAAAAAGCTTCCTCAAATTTAAAAGATCCTGGTAGTTTTACTATACCCTGTGAAAAGTTTTATGGAAAAGCCTTATGTGATTTAGGAGCGAGTATCAATCTTATGCCTCTATCAATTTTTAAATATTTAGATTTAGGAGAGATTTCCCATACTACTGTAACTCTTCAGTTAGCTGATCGATCAATAACTTATCCTAAAGGAGTTATAGAAGATGTATTAGTAAAAGTGGATAAGTTTATTTTCCCTATAAACTTTTAATTATTAGATATGGTGAAAGATAAAGAGATTCCTATTATTTTAGGGAGACCATTTCTTGCAACAGGGAGAGCTGTGATAGATGTGCAAAAAGGAGAATTAATAATGAGAGTTAATGATCAAGAAGTAACATTAATATTGCAAAAGTTATGAAATATACTACAATAGAAAAAGATAATGAATGTTTAAAATGGAAGTTACTGATTATCTAAGTAATGAGCAATTTAAGGAAGAGTTTGAAGGAAAATTAAGGCAAGAAGAATTTAGTGAGAATGAGGATGAAATAAAAAAAGAAAAATTAGATTATATTCAAGACAAATTTGAAACTTTAGATTTGTTGGAAAATGATAAAAAAAATATTATTCCTTCAAGTATTAAACCACCTAAACTTGAACTACAAGTATTACCTCACCATTTAAAATATATGTTTTTAAGAGATTCATCTACATTGCATGTTATTGTATCTTCTGAGTTAACTGAAATTGAAGAACAAAAAATAATAGAAATGTTGAAAAGATATAAAAAATCTTTTGGATGGACTTTAGCAGATATTAAAGGAATTAGTCCTTTGATTTGTATACACAGAATTCTATTAGATGACCAATATGAACTGAAAGATGATCCTCAGAGAAGATTAAACCCAATAACGAATGAAGTTGTTAAAAAAGAATCTTAAAATGGTTAGATGCTGGAATTATATATCCTATTTCAGATAGTGCTTGGGTGAGTTCAATTCACAGTGTTCTAAAGAAAAGTGGAGTGACCATTAAAGTAGATGAGAAAAATGAATTAATTCTAATAAGATAAATTATTTGTTGGCAAATGCGAATTTATATAGACTATAGAAACTTAAATCTGACCATTAGGAAAAATCAATATCCTTTACCCTTTCTAGACCAAATGTTGGATAGATTGGTTGTAAACAAATATTACTGCTTTTTAGATGGATATATCAGTTATCATTAAATTCCAATTGCTCCTGAAGATCAGAAGAAGACAACATTTACAAGCCCATATAGAACATTTGCTTTTTGTAGAATGCCTTTTGGATTATGCAATGCACATGCGACATTTTAAAGATGTATGATGTCAATATTTAGTAATTTGATTGAACATGGAATGAAAGTATTTATGAATGATTTCTCTGTGTTCGGGACTTCATTTGAATTATGTTTAAATAATTTAGAAAAATTTATGGAATTATGGGAAAAAATCAACCTAGTACTAAATTGGGGAAAAATGTCAATTTATGTTTGCAGGAGGAATTGTACTTGGGCATGGGCGGGTAATTAGATCTTCAAAAAATCAAGTTATTGAAAAATTACCACCTTCTACTATGGTTAGAGCAAGAAATTTTCTAGGACATGTTGGTTTCTACAGGTGTTACATAAAAATTTTGTTAAAAATAACTAAGCCATTATGCCAACTTTTAGAAAAAGATACAAAATTTAATTTTAATGAGGAATGCATAAAAACATTTGAACTATTGAAAGAAAAATTAATCACTGCACCTATAATAGTCTCACCTGATTGGGAGAAACTATTTGAAATAATGTGCGATGCTAGTGATTATGCTATTGGAGTTGCTTTAGGACAAAGACACAACAAACCTTTTAATGTAATATATTATGCTAATAAAATTCTAAATGATGCTCAAATTAACTACACTACTACTGAAAGAGAGTTATTAGCTATTGTCTTTGCCTATTAGCTATTGTCTTTATTGTTTATGCATTTGATAAATTTAGACCTTATTTACTTAGAACTAAATGTATAGTGCATACAGATCATTCTGCTATCAAATACTTAATTCAAAGAAGGATACTAAACCAAGATTAATTAGATGGATACTTCTATTGCAAGAGTTCAATTTTTTTGTTGTTGATAAAAAGGGAAATGATAATCAAATAGCTGAACATTTGTCTAAACTAGAAAAAGAAATATTAACTAATTTTGCAAATGAAATTTTAAAAAATTTCCCTGATGAACAATTATATAGTATTGATGAAATAAATACATCGTGGTATGACGGTACCGTCGTATGCCGATATAGTAAATTATATTGTAAGTGCTATTTTACCACCTAATATAAAAAATCTATAATTAAAGAAATTTATATATGATTCAAAATTATATTTTTGGGATGACCCATATCTTTATAAATAATGTAAAGATCTAATTATTAGAAGGTGTGTGTCTTATGAAGAAACTCAACAAATAATTGAAAGATGTCATGATTTTGAATTTGGAGGACATTTTGGAATAAATAGAACTGCATATAAAATTTACAAGCTGAATTTTATTGGCCTACTATTTTTATAGATGTTAATGAATATATTAAAACATGCGATCGATGTTTGCTAGTAGGAAATATTTCTAGAAGTATGAAATGACTCTAAATTACACATTAGAAGTTAAAATTTTTAATGTGTGGGGATTATATTTTATGGGACCATTCATGCCTTCATTTGGAAATTTATATATATTACTTACTATTTATTATATGTCCAAATGGATTGAAACTGTTGCTGTACTTGACACTCTGAGTGTTTCTAAGTTTTTAAATAAAAATATTTTTACAAGATATGGAATGCTGAGAGTAATTATTACAGATGGAGGATCCCATTTTAGGAATAAGAGAATTGTGAAATTGATTAAGAAATATGATATTATGCATATATTTTCTACTGCTTATCATCCTAAGACCATCAGTCTAGCAGAAATATCATATCGTGAAATAAAATGAATATTAGAAAAAGATATAAATCCTTATAAATTAGATTGGTCTGCTAGATTAGATATTGCATTATGGGCATATAGAAATGCTTATAAGACTCCTATAAGAATGTCCCCATATAGACTTATTTTTGGAAAAACATGTCACTTACCAGTAAAATTAGAGCACAAAACATTTTGGGCTATTAACGAATTTAATTAAAATCTAAGAGATGCTGGTGAGAAAAAATTATTGCAACTCAATGAACTTGAGGAGATTATAAATGAAGCATATGATAATGTAAGAATCTATAAAAAGAAAAATCTATAAAAAATGTAAGAATCTATAAAAAGAAAATAAAAATATGGCATGATTGGAAGATTATTAAGAAGAAGTTTTACAAAGAAAATGATTATTAAAAAGAAAATGAAAACCTGGACAAGAAGTTTTACTATATAATACAAGATTGAGATTATTTTTTGAGATTACAAAATTGAAATTATTGCTTGAAAAACTAAAGTCTAGGTGGACAGGAACATTCACAGTTGTAAAAGTCTATCATTATGGAACTATTGTTATTAAATATCCTAAAATTGGAAAGATATTTAAAGTTAATGGGCATCGATTGAAACATTATTATGAAGGACACATACCACAATTTATAGAAATTTTAATGTTAAGCCATCCTGATTAAAAAATGGTACATCTGGCTGACGACGTTAAACCAAGTGCTTTTTAGGAGGCAACCCATATATAAATCTATATATCTATATATTACTATTTTGGTTAATGAGTGTTTTTAGGAAATAATAATATTTTTGAGTCCTACATAATTTTATATATCTTAATTTAAGATAAATATTAGTATTGAAGGAAAATTCGGAATCAAATTGAACAAAAAATAAAAAGCGTAATTTTGGCCTTTCGCGCCGACGACGCCCGCCAAATGGACCATGGCGTTGACAACTCCATCGGAAGCGCCAACGACAGCCCGAGCAGTTTCACACATCCAGAGTGAATTTAACGGACTTTGGCAGGATTTCACTCCTAAATAACCGCCTAATCCCCCCTAAAAACCCGCCTAAAGGTGTTTTTAAAGGCCTAAAAACTGCCTTGAACGCCAAAAAACTTCCTAATTTTAAATTTCATGGCTTCCAATTCTAGAAATACTTAAAGGTATGGAGTTTTTAATAGAAGAAAGTGGAGTTTTTAAAAGGTATGGAGTTTTTAATAGAAGAAAGTTTATCAATTTTGAAGCACAGAGATTATATGACAAAGTCATCACTAATAAGAGACTTATCAAGGAGAGAGGGTTTATCAATCATGGAGTGAGTAATCCAAGTTCATAGATTGAGAAAATCATTGTGCAGAGGCGTTGGGAAGTTTTGTGTTACACTACCGTTGCAGTTATAGTACAAGTGGTAAACGAATTCTATGCTAACTTACTTGGAATGACCCAAGAAGTCATCTTTGTTCGAGGTAAGGCTGTACCATTTACTTGAATTAATGATTTGTATATGATAGAAAAAGTTCCAATCTGTCATTATACAAATTTTATCCCAACGAGAGATATGATGCAAGATGTATATAATTTTCTGACCGATGAAAATGATAATTAGAAAATTAGAGATGAGGGATACATTAGTTTCTCTACTTCACTGCTTAATCCAATATCAAAATAATGAAATTTCTTCATATCTTCAAAATTACTTCCTACCATGCAGATTTGTAGAGTTACAAGAGAAAGTGCCCTTTTAAACTATTGCATTCATATAGAAAACCCCATTGATGTGGGGTCAATTATTTTCAAATATGTTATGGGTATTATTATGAATGGGCCAATATATGGACTGGGAGATCCTTCTACAATTTTTTCCTTCTACAATTTTCTTACTTTGCAGTCAATCTCAAGTTCCATATAAAAGTTGGGAGAAATTTTTATTACCTTGGGAGCCCATAATTCCTATTAATGAAAATTATTGGAATGGAAATGAAGCATTAGATGTTATTTTAGATCATTCATCACATGCTTCAACACCATTGATGCCACAAACAGTTGGAAGTTCAATAACTTTGGAGAAAAAATGAAGAAAATAGAAAGAGAACTTCAGAGTATTACGAATACAATAGGAAATCTTAACTACCTTTTTGATCACCTAGATTGGAGGATGAATGAGAACTTTGATCATAATGGAACAATTGAAGCAGGATTAGTACATATGTTCAAGAAAAATGGATGGATCAATGAAAATTTGACTGATCAATTCCCGTACCAACCCTTCTACACGTACCATCCCGTACCAACCCTTCTACAATTTGTATGTCTATTACCAGTCTATGGGAGATATTAGAGGAGGAAAAAGTACTGAAGGTGAGGCAGAATAATTGAAGAAGTTAGAATCTCTACTATTTTAAAACACTTATGTATTTAATGTAATTGTATGGATTTGATTTACTTTACTTTGCTTTAGAAGTCTATTGACTTTGAATGTGTATAGTTTTGTGTCAGCATTCTAGTGTTGTGGCTTGATTTCAACGCTGAATTATAATTTAGTTGGCTTTAAGGGTGAGGAAGCATGATTAGAAAAATGTGTTTGTAAAAAGTGTATTTTCATATATAAAAATAAGTTTGGTGTTGTTTGGGAAAATGCTTGTTTGCGAATTATTTTTAGATAAAAATTAGTGTTCAAAAAGAAAATTAGTGTTCAAAAAGACATTAGTGTTCAAAAAGACTAAATAGACTTTGGCGTAAATTGAGAGAAAATTGAAATTTTCAAAAATAGAAAAATGAAATTTCTGGCCACTGGCACCGACGGCACTGGCATGGGTGCCGATAGTGCCCTTGACCCGAATCGACACAAACACCCTTAAAATTTGCGATTTGCACAATAAAACGCCATTTTTACCCTTTAAGTCACCTTCAACCTCCAATTTTTGCACCTAGAGCTTGTTATTGCTCGGATTTGAGACAGTTTTCAGGTTAATGAAGTTTGGATTTCATCTTCTCTAGGTAAGAGCTACACTTTGAACTCAAATTTTTTTATTTTCACCAAGGATTTATCTCACATTGCTGAGATCTGAAATTTTGAAAATTTTTTGGAAGATATTGAGAAAATCCTTTGATGAAGCACTCTTACTTAGTATATTTAAGTTTAAAACGTTCCATATTATGATTTTCAAAATTTTTGGGAATTTATTTGGATTTTATCAAATTTTTGTAGAATTTTATCAAATTTTTTGGATTTTATCAAATTTTTGTAGATTTACCATGGCACCAAGAATGAGCAAAGGAAAGAGAAAGGTGGATTTTGATGATAAAAAATTGTCAATTACAAGGCCAACATTTGCTTCAATAGCTACTTACAGCTAAAACATAATTAAAGACAGAGGTTTAAAAAATTCGGGTCGAGAAGTTGAAAGAATAATCAGTGCTCGGCAATGGAAAAAATTTTGTTACTTTACTACTGAGGCTATTATTTGTGTAGTGATGGAGTTCTATGCCAATTTTAAGGAGACTTTTGAAGACTATGTGCTTGATCGTGGGGAAATGATGGAGTTTACTTCAAGGAAAATTAATGAATTTTATCAGTTAGAAGATGTGTATAGCTGCCAGTACAAATCATTTTTTACTACAAATGAGGCCTTGGATGAAGTTATTTCTCTTCTTACTGATGGAAGAAGAGCTTGGAAGGGGAAGAATGGTGTTAAGGTAAACTTTCCTCTTTCTATGTTAAATGTAGTATCTAAGGCTTGACACTACTTTATATCTGGAAGAATGATACCAAAAAATCATCATAGTGAGGTTACGAAGGATAGAGCCATCTTGAACTTCTATATCCAGTAGATGAAAAGGATAGATGTTGGCTCTATTATTTATAGAAAAACTAGATCTATTGCTTTTGGAGAGACTACTGATGGTCTAGCACACCCTGCCCTGATCTTCACACTATGTGAATAGGCAGGAGTTGATTTTAGAGTGGATGAGGAGAGGATTGAACTTCTAAAACCTATTGGGCCTGCCAATATAAGGACTTATGAATCTCATGTTAGATGGAGATCTGGAGGTAGGACCAGGGATATTCCTTCTACTTCAAGTACTACTTCTATTACCCCTACTATCCAAGAACTTTCGGAGCAGATGATGATCCAACGGGGAGATATATTGAGAATGGAAAGTAGCATGGAGAATATGGAGCCAAAAAATGCACACAATGATGATTTGACAAAACATAAATTTGATATGATGTTTCTTATGATGATACAGTGGTCATATACATGAGGAGTGATCACTCAATTCAGTTTCCTACTCACCCAGTTTTTACCCCATATCAGCAACAAAATTTGGATTTGGTAGAAGAAGTAGACGATGATGATGATTGGTGATGCTTTAGTTAGATTTTTGTTTAGTTTATGTTTGGTTGTACTTTATTGTTGAACCTATTTGTTTTTAGAGTGTAACACTTTATTTTAAATGTTATGTTGAATTGTTAACTATAGATTTGTGAAACTGTTGAAAATCTTTTTAGTACTGTTATTAGTTTTTAGTACTTTGTTAAATGCATTTATAGTAACTCTTTCTCAGCAATTTTTTATATGTATTATATGTTATTTAATGTTTTAAATCTTGTAGCTTTTCATATTATTACCTGCAATATTTCAGAGTTAAGCTTTAAAATCAGAACCTTCAACAGGTAAGTCTTTTCTTTATGTATTTAATGTTTTCTTTAACACATTATTTTTTCAGTTCTTCATGCTAAATCTTTTAAAAGTTTAAGTTTGGGGGGGGGAGGGAAGAAAAATTCCTTTTTAAAGAAAAGAAACTTAATTTTATTTGTCCTCAATTAGTTATATTTTCAGAATATTTAAAAATTTAACATGACCTTTGGTATTAGAGGGTAACTTTAGATAATTATATTTATGTTTCTAAATATATAGTACACTTAAGTAAAAATTTTCAATAATAAAGGTTAATTTTAAAGATTAAGATATTTGGTATAATAGAATAAGACTATGTTTTTCTATTTTAAGTAAAGGAATTTGTATTTTTGAATTAATAAGAATCTTAGAAATTCATGTAAGAAGAAAAGAATAAACTTTATGAAAAATTTTTAAGGCTAATATAAATTTATAATGTCAGGGAATGTGAAAAGTTTTTAACTTTAAGAAGAGGATAGTGAAGTTCAAAATAATTAAAGGCTATCCAGATATAGTAAGTTTCTCATAAAGGAAAAAAAGAAAAGAAAAAGAAAAATAAAAGAAAATGGATTGAAAATGATCCTAAAAAAGGAAAGAAAAGAAAGAAAAAAAATGAAAAGGATGTGAGGAGAAGCTTGAGAGGAGAAGCTTGAGGAGAGCTTGAGGAGAGTCTAATTAAAAATTGGCTTCACTTGAATCAACTTAAAGAAGAAGACTTGACTACATTTTCTAAACTTATATTTCAGTATTAGCATATTTACTAGTAAAGTTTCATGTAGTTCTTTTTAATATGAATATTCTAAGTGACTTTAATATTAATAATTTAGAATTTTCCTTGAAAAGAATAGAGAATCAGAAATCTTAGACTTGACTGCTATATATTCTTATACCTTTAGTATTAACTAGTATTAACTGGATATTAACTGGATTTATTTTACATTTTTCTTAAATTATACTATTGTATTTAGTGGACTAAAAAATTGAAATCTAGAAGTTAAAGTATTTGCCATAAGTCATATTTTTATGTAGTAAAGGAGTTACTTGAGGACAAGTAACATTTAAGTTTGGGGAATTTTGATACACAAAAAATATATGTTTTTTTAGACCCATATTTTATACTCATTTTTGGTATTTTGCACTTTAAAGGAAGGTATTTTTTATATTTTATTGCAGGTTGTTAATTTTAAGGAATTAGAGTAAAACGGAAGAAAAAAATGAAATTTGGAGTCAAAATAGAGATTGTGAAAAATTGTTCAGCGCCGACGACCCCAAACTAGGTTCCGTCGATGCCGTTTGACAGAGAAGACAAATTTAATTAGATGGTCACTGACACCGAGGGCACCAGAATGGGCGCCGGCGGCGCCAATGTTGGCGTAGACCCTGTTTCTAGAAGATTCAATGAATTTGAAAGCTTTTTGAAGTGTTTTTTGATGCACCTATTGGAGAACCGACCCTAGGCTCTATTTAGAGCCGAAATTGATCAGAAAGGACCCCACCTTTGCATCTCTTCAACTCCTCCTTGCCACTTTACATCATTCTAGGTCATTCCACACCATTATTCATTTATTTTCTTTATAGTTTTGTGTTTTTGTGCTGAGTTTAAGTGTGAGTTACTCTCTAAGAAGTGTTGGAGAGGGAGAGAAGAGAGAGATTTCTTCTTCCTACATTTTTTAAGAGAGGCTACAAAGGATTTACTTTGAGAAAGAGTTTCAAATAAGTGTTGTTTGTTTATTATTATTGTATAAACCTTCTTTTATATATGAAATTTATGTTTTATTGTATTTTTCTCATGAAGTCTGATTAGTTTCTTTTATCTTTCTCCCTACTCTGAGGAATGGTGAAATGAAGAGATAATTTGGATGTGTCAATGTTAAAATTTAAAATAAATTGTGATGGTTTTTCAACTCCGCTCTTAATTTATTTTTTGATCTGGCCAATTGAATTGTTAAAATATATTGTGAAAAATATGATCCGGGAAATGGAGTAGTTGTACAAAAGAGCGAGAATCACATTTAAGTCCATGAAGAAGTATTTTGTTCATGGAATTAAGTGCAAATAAATAGGAAAATATACATTGTTGGGTGTAGAATTGGAGATTTCTTGGGTGACCGACTAAAAATCCTCAATTTTATCGAGAGTTAGCCTTCAGGGGAATGGAAGTGGGAGCCAATATCCTCCTAGCCTAGCCACGGATTTAGGGACTAAACTTAAGATTAGCCAATGATTTTTATAACACTGAATCAGGGTAGAGAATTAAAATTGCTCCTATTTGGCACAATACGAATCTAGACCATTTATCTCATCTTATTTCACCAAAAACTCATTATAGTGGGAAAGATGCTTTTTCATATAAGAAAACTTCATCACATAAACATAGTTTAGTAGTTACTATTTTAAACTCTACATTTAAATTCAGTTTTGAAAGTACTTAAAACACTCAAAATTTGTGACAGTAATTTTGTTGTATTTCTGTGAATTTTCTAGTTAATTTATCATCTCAAATTTAATCATTCCTTATGGGATCAATATTTAGGACTTAAATAAAAAGTCTTATATTAATTAATAACGATACGTATACTTGCTTAGAATCTCAACATTAAGTGCTTAACGTTATTATTCATAAAATACCACATCACATTTTTGGCACCGCTTTAAAGTGGAGTCAAGTTTATAAATTTTACACAACTATATTTAACTGGGATCAAGGTGTCCTACAGTTTGGTCTATTTTGTATGGATGAATTAGCGGTCTGGCTCAATCAAAGCCATCCATTTCCGATACACTGAAATGGACGACATCGATTTATCATCTCCACAAGACGATTAACCGAGAACTATTCATGCTTAAGGCATAATATCTCGTTGTATCTTGCACCAAATTTCTTAATTTTTTCTCCTAGAGCTTCATCATGCTTAGGAGAACACATTTATTTGGTGAGTTTAGGTTGATTTAAACATTTTCTTCATAAAGGTCCAAACCTGAGGCTATTTTTAAGGTTTAAGGCACTTACCTAGTCCCAAGAGGTGTAGCCTCAGTTATATTTGACAAAATATTTCTCTTGACCTTATGAATCTTATCCTTGGTTGAATTTGAGCTGAAATTGGGCCTAGGTACGTTCTTGTTGAAATGGCGGCTCGGTTTCAACTCGAAAAAGGTTTGAGGCCTTGGTGGCTCAATTTTGATTGGGTTCTTCTTTGAGGAGTGTAGGAAGAATTTAAAAAAAATTTCGGTTGAGGTTTTGGAAAGATTTATGTCTGAATAAAAAATGTCCTGGGTTTTTACGGTGTAAATTTAGGGTTCCTAATGGATTTCAAAGGCTGAAACTATAAGGGATTGATTGCTTAGGAGATAGAGAGTGGTTTCTCTGTTGAGTGTAACAGAGTTTAGGGACTCTATGTTCTGTTGTATTTATCTTGTGAACTCTCAGGTATGGCTTTAAATAGACAGTAGAGGCCATGAATGAGCCTTGAATCAATTGGAGAAGATGGGTGGTGGCTCAGAGAAGCTTAGAGGAGTCCAGGGGATAAAATTTCGGCTGAGGATAGTGAATCCCCTCATTTCCCATAGTGTGCTCATCATGAGTCCAAGCATGGTGAACAAGTTGGCTATGGTAGGGCTTCCTTCTTATTAGAGAGACTGTGAGGTAGGGAAACATATCAAAAGTGAGCTGGCTTGACCCTCTTAACCTGATCCAAGGGGATATGAAGTGGAATCCAAGTAAGGTGCATGTAATCCTCTCCTCATGATGACTTGAACTTAGTCAAATATAACGGTTCCATGGGTTTTGAAATGAGTTACCCATGTCATGATGTGTCTTATGACTCCAAAATGATGTTTCATGGATTAGATTTGGGTTTGGATGCCATGTATGAGATTGGGTTTCCATGGGTGGTTTTTGGACCAAGGTTCTCCATGCAAAAGTTTGGCTAATTAATTAATTAATTAATTTCATTCCCTAAGGTTGACCATTTTGGCTTATTTGGGTATGAAATTGATCATGTGGTGTTGAGTTAGCCATATGATCAATGTATGGGCCATGTGGGGTTGGTTGACCAAATGGTCAATATGTTGACCATGGAGTCCAAGATTGATCAAATGGTCAATTTAGCCAATAATGGCTCAAAATAGGTTCTACCATCGTTCATTTGGTTTGTCTAAGGTGTCACTCAATTTTGAGGTAAAAAAAGAAAACATTAGGGTTTGATCCAAATTTTAGGGTTTAGGAATCCTTGATGGGTTTAATGAGTCAATGTTAGTTATATTGCCTTCATCTTGTAAGTATTTAAGTTAAGTTAATTACTTGTTTACTTTATTTTCTATTATAAAAAATTACAAAAAGAATCAAACTTTTATTCCTATTATAGCATATTAAGTTTGAGTAAGAATATATATTGCTAAGTTTTTTGTTATCTAAAATTAATCCTTCCTAGGGGTTCGACATTCAGGACTTAATCAGAAAGTTCTATATTATTTGGTAACGATACGTATACTTGCGTAGTATCCCATATTAAAATATTATAAATATAATCACATACATCAAATTTTACATCTCCATATATAGAAAGTCGGGATCACAACTGAAACAGGGTCACTCTCTTAACAAGCAAGACAACCATCAAGGGAATAGGCAAGCACACAAACATGTAAAAGACCCACATTGTGATTTTTTGATCGAGGTACAAAACTAGCACAACAGGCACCCAAAAGGGCCAACACACTTCATGCAAAATGAATGCAAGCATGCCACAAGCAACGTGTAGAAAGTGCACCAAGGTGATGAGGGTGAGTGTGCCATAAAAGCAGTGACTTAGAAAGATGGGCGTGCTATGGAGGCAGGGTCATGACAAATGGGTGTGTCATAGAGGCAAGGACCAAAAGATGGGCGTGCCTTGGTGATAGCGGCCCAATCAGTGTCATATAGGCATTGACTCGGAGATGGGTGTGCAATGGAGGCATCGGCCAAAATAAATGGGTGTGCCATAAAGGCAGTGACTCTAAAGGATTGGCGTTTCATGTAGGTAGGGGCCTGAAAGATGGGTGTGTCATGGGGGCAGTGACCTAAAAGGGTGGATGTGTCATGGAGGCAGAGGCCCAAAAGATGGGTGTGCCGTGGAGGCTGTAACTCGGAAGCAGTGGCGATCCTCACTAGGGAGCATCACACAAGTGTAAATGGAAATGCAAACACATGTGCAACATACAAGCATGAAAACACAAACATGCACATACAAAATATGCACAATGCAAGTGATCTGTCAACTAGGCTGTGGTGGTCCGTCGGGCCAAAGGGACAAGTCGACCGGGCTATGGTGGCTGGTTCAGCCAAAGTGGACCGGTGGACCGGGCTGGGGTGGCCAATTGAACCAGAGTGACTGGTCGACCAGGTCTGGGTGGTTGGTCAAACCAATCAACATGCAGCGGTTGATCAAACTTAATTGATGGGGCGATCGGCACGGGACGATAGATCAAACACCAAAAGAGGATTGGGGATCGATCCAGGCCGACCAAATGAACTAAAGTGCTCAAATGATCTTATATATGACATGCAATATGACTTAGAAACCAAAGATTCCATGAATGGTCATGCATATGAAATGCAACCAGACATGGGTCAATGGCATGTCAAACTTGTCCTAACGGCCTCACATAGGAAACCTCAGGTTGACACATTTAGATTTGCGGTAGGGCCAACTCCAGCTTTGGCATGATAATGTGGAGAGCTTCCCCCTCTGATTTCTCATAGGGAAAACTCTCCACCATTCGTAGGGCAGGCTAGCTACAAAGCTTTTACTTTTTCTTGAGTTCGAACTCAACAAACCATTCCAAGGGAGGTTGGGAGCATCAAAACTGTGGGAAGTTGACATTCCAACCCAGTGAGATTAAAACCTAAGACTTACAAAATGGGGGATCACTTGGCTTTGAGTATGAGTAACCAATGCATGTGATTCCTAACTTAGGGCTTCCTCTAGGAGAATCAACAATCCATCACATAGGTGGCTCAGTTGGCCGACACATGTCCTCTGTCACCCTCACCCCACATAGGCGATTGAATCCACTCGACTAGATCAAATTAAACCTAGGGCCGACCAAGGGATAAGAAAATCTCACCACAGTGATGGTTAAAAATGCATTCTTTTTATACTGAAGGAGAGCCAACATTTTTTGGAAAATTTTAGTGGTGCTCCGGTGAACTTTCAAAAAACCTCCGACGAACTTCCCCTTGGAAGAATGAAGCTCCCCTTTGGCGTAGGAGAGTGGCCGCCTCGATCCCAAGCTCTGATGGTGCTCCTCCCAAGAAAAGGTATATATTGCCTCTAGCTTAAGAGCATTTCCAATTTGCTCAAGCTCCTCCTCAAGTATATTCTCTCACCATATGTGGAAGAAGAGAGGAGGAAGAAGATGATAAGGAGGGGGAAGAAAATAAAGATGAAGGAGGGGAAGAGACTTGCTCTCTCTTTAATGATCTCCTCAAATGCACATCCAAAAGCTTCTTCAAGCCTTCCAAATCTTTCCTCTAAAGGCTTTCCTTTGAACCCTCACCGGAGAAGAAGAAGGAGGAGAAGGGAGTAGCTACCACCCTCTTTTAGCAAAAAGGAGACTAGCTGAAATGAAGGGGAAAATGTAGGTTAAAACCCTCTCCTCATATAAAATGACAAAAGTGCTCCCCAAAAGGGGTATTAGATCCTTCTAGATGAGGGCAAAGGGTCTTTTGCCATCTCCCCTAAAGTTCCTAGGCGAAATAGCATCAAACAAGGCTCTAAAACAGTGTCAGAGTGGACCTTTTCATGACCTAGCCCTCAATTAGCGTCAAGGCTCTAGAAATTTGTGAAAGTGGAACTTAGGTGCTCTATTCTCTTGATTCTAGCTCCTAAGTGCTGGTTTTGGGCGCTTAGATGACAATCTCTCAATAAAAATGGCCAGAATGGCCTGTTTTGGGCCCCTAGGAACCCATAAAAAAGTCTAAGTGCCGAAATGGAGTCGTAGACCGCTAAGGGCTCATGCTAAATGGTTCATAAAGGTATTTTGAGTGAGTGGGCCCTCTCGAGGATGGCCCTGGAATGCCGGTCTAGCCTGTAACTCTAACTTTTGCCAGGAACGCCTGACGAAGCGTCTTTTCAATCCGGAAGTTATGGGAGACCCCATGTGAGTGAAACGTGGTCCTATAAATTTAAAATGAAGCATTTAGGTTATACATTTATGAATGAAATTGATGATAATGGTTGTACTAAGCCGGGACATGGGTAGTGTGTCCCGAACCCTAATTTCCCATAGCGTGCATGAGTGGACTCCATGCCTTCCTAAGGCCATGAAAAGTTCCGGATGAGAGTGTGGTGACTTCTAATGATCACATTAGGTTCTAACCATGCCTCACATCCTAGATAGGATTCCAATAAGAAATTCCACAGGCTGGGCTAAACTGCCATCAAATCTAGCTTCTTACCCCGAACAAGCTCCAGGCGGTCCCGGGTGTGCGTCTAAACTATCAAACATTACGAACATACCGTAAACTATCCTAATTCATGAAAGTGGACACCCTACTCATGAAATCAAAAATTGATGTACAAAGGACTGCCAACAAGTGTGTTGCGCAATTAAGGCTCAGTGCACTTTTTGGAAGTTGCTCAATTTTTGATCAAGCTCAAGTTAGTAATAAGGCTACACAACCTAAGCAACCAAAAAGAGTCAAGTACCCTAGGAAGGAGAAACTACAAGATCCATATCCGTTCCTAAGAATATGGGGGAGCAATGCACACGAGACTTACATCCACCCCGACAACGAGTTCAGAGGTCGTAGATGCATGACCCAAAAAAGTGGTTCAGAGGCCTTAGAGGCATGACCACAACTGGTAGATTCAGGGGCCATAGTAGCATGAATTATGAATTGGTTTAGGGATAGTAAAAGCATGACCTAGAAAATTGGTTCAAAGGTCATAGAGGCATGACCATCTTTGGTAGGTTTAGGAGCCATAGAGGCATTCCTTATGTTTGTGTTTAGGGGTTGTAGAGGCATAGCCAACATTGTGGTTCAATAGTTATAGAGGCATAACCAAAAAAATAGGTCTAGAGGCCGTAGGGGCATAGCCTAGGAATGAGTTCAGAGGTCATAGAGGTGTGACTCAACCCTGTGATTCAGGGGCCCCAAGGGCATGACCACTCAACACCGAGGTATTAGAACCTCGAACACCTTTGCATCATCAATAAGGACTGTCAAACTATACGTTGCTCATGCATAGAAGGTAGGTTGGCTATAAAGCCACCCATCACTTTAATGAGAAATGCCATGGGGACTTATATCACTCACTAAGTGGTAACAATTTAACTAGATCAAGTAGGGTCGTAAAGTTTACATCTGAGGACTAATCCACATTGATTAGTTAGGAAAGAGAGCTAAGGGATCAAATCCTTCCTACAAATTGATCGAGGTTTGTACCTCAACACCCATGCTTCATCAGTGAGGTCTACCATGTGTATTTTATGTCACTCATGAGAGGAAGGAAGGTTGGCTAGAAAGCTACCTGTCACTTTAATGAGGAATGACATGAGGCCTTGCATCACTCACTAAGCAGTAACATGTTGAGTACATCGAAAAGAGAATTCTAGTGAACTTCAGTTCTTCTTTAAGGACTGGTCCGTATTGATCAGTTAGAAAGGAGAGCCATAAGACTTTGATCCCTCTTATGAACTGATAGAGGTGCGTACCTCAACACTCATGCTTCATCAATGAAGACTATCATGCAGAATTTGTACAGCTCATGAGAGGAAGGAAGGTTGGCTAGAAAGTTTCCTGTCACTTTAATGAGGAATTCCATGGGGCCTCACATTGTTCACTAAGAAGTAACAAGTTAACTAGGTCAAGAGGTCAAATTTGATTTTCATCAAAATTTTGGTTCGAGCTCAATTGATTGATCAAGATTGTGTAGATGGTTATCACAAGAGGTTTAAAAAAGATTTAGAATGATTTTGAATTAATTTTAAGGGTCAATTTGGTGGATTCCATGGTGGATTTGAACTTCACTACACCCTGAGTACTAGTCTGCATTGATCAATTAAGACGGAGAGTCAAGACACTCAGATGCCTCCTATGAACAGTTCGAGGTGCATAACTCAAAATCTAAACTACATCTTGATGAATACTAAGATTTTTAGATCATCACCTGAGAGGTGGTGAAGGCTGGCTAGAAGGCCAAGCAACAAAGCTATGACGTCAAGCGATAAAATGTTCTCATGGAGGGACCAACTAGAACATTGTGTGGTCCAAGAAGCACCAAAGTCAGATGGTTGAGAGGCCAAAACTGGATACTTCATCCATGAGGAATGCACTTGAGACTTCTATCCATTTTGGACAGAGTGTTCAGGGTCTATAGAAGTAGGACTCTGAAGCAACCAAGGTGTTAACCTCGAATGCCTACACTACGTTTGTGAGGACTTCTGTCAGACCTTACGTCACACTTTGAAAGGTAGGTGAGTTGGCTAAGGAGCCCAATAATAATGCTGAAAGGACAAACAATGAGATGATCTCCTAAAAGGACTGACTAGAACATCATCTAATCTGAGAGGTACTAGAGAAGATGGCTATAAAGATGAAGATTTAAAAAGATAGGATGTATTCATAACAGAGCAGACTTTAAGGTCTTAGGGCTAGAGATACATCGAAGTATGTGGCCATGAAGCATAAGGATCATCATGAGATGAAACACCCTCATACAAGAAGCGACTAAAATTTGATAAGGTTTGAGAAGCGTTAAACGCTAGCCGAGCACATCAACCTAGCAATCTAAGATGGGTTGATAAGACCAACCGAAGTGTTCCTCATCATACACAACATCAAGGTATCATCAGATACAAAAATATCACGACCATACATGGATTAGCTGACCATTTGAAGCACTCCTAACCAATGCATCATGTCCCTTAACAAGGTGATGAGAATCAACCAAGTCAAACATGGTGTCAAACGAGTTTGGATGAACAAAGAGATCCAACCTCATAGTAACTTTCAAACTTTTAGTGAGGTAACTCTTGCCGGAGAGTTTTGCGAATGTGAGAATACCCGGCTCAAGCATGGACTGATCAGGCTAGCATAGTGCTCAGATTAGTATTACATGTAACTTGACATGGTAATTAGAATTAGCCAAGTCTAATATCAAACAAGACATGGAGTAGGTATCGTGCCTATGCATGTGAAATGGCACAGAAGATATATATCCAGGACCTGCATCAAGCAAGAAAGTATACAACTAAATAGCCTAAGGTAACATTCTCGTAGTGTATTTGAACATCTAATTATTTTGACAAAACATGGATAGGTGGCAAAGCCGATACCACATGTTACTCGATGGGGTGGACAACACCAACCAAGCCGATCAAAAATATCAATGGGGTTATATGACCTAGAATAGTCTAACCGCTAGAGTGCTTTTACATAAGAACTAGTGAAGCGGCTTTCACTGGGGATCCATAGATTAGCCATTAGGTGGACAAAACATGGCACTCATCATGGAGAATAGGACTAACCAAGGTAGTTGAGAAAATAATGGGGTTATATGACCTAGAATGGTCTAGCCACAAGGGTGCCTCATGAGCACTAGAGATGTAACTCTCGCTTGTGGATTTTTACAGGTGTGAGAATAACTAGCATAAGTAAGGACTAACCAAGCTAGCATAGGACTCAAAGTAGTACGGCATGCAACTTAACATGATGAGTAAGATCGAACAAGTCGAGGGAATCATTGAAGAGGCGATCTCCAGATGTACCCATGATAAAACTCATGTTGGGGATACCTTCAAGGTTCCACCAATGCTTCGTATGGATTTGAGCATCTCATTCTGATGTGGTGGACAAGCTCAAACAAATCATAAGAGGAATCAAAAAGGTGTTGGATGCATAGAACGATCTGACCTCGTAACACATTTGCATGATTTTAGGAATGTGACCCAGAGTGGGGATTTCAACTGATTTGGTCGACATTGCTGCCGACATAAAGATACTCATCTTATTCATGGACAAATCAAGGCTATATAGTGCTTGAATTAGTGCAACACACACTTCTAAATGGCGAGCAAAGTCTACCAAATCAGTTAAAATACCATAGAGTATCGAGAATTGGATTCATAGATGTCCAACCTTAGGGTGTTTTTAATAAACCATAGCTAAGCATAGACCACACCAGAGATTTCCTCCACAATAAGTAATGTAGTTCTTATCAAGGAAAACAACACAATTCGATCGGGCTTTGAGGATCCATATTAAGCACAAATTAGCTATGTGAGTGAGCATTTTGACTGATACGACATGCCTACTAGCAAAGCAGTGAATTATTGAAATTTGGTGGACTAAGTGGTCCAACCCACATATGATATCCTAGCTAGGAGTCTATTAAGTGAGAATCTCACTGGAGACTCCTCAAAATTTGATAGGGTAGTTCTTGTCAAAAGAGTAGTACAAAGTAATCAGACCCACAATGGCTCATATCAGAAAAACATCCCACAATAGGGATTCCTCAATGGCTTATAGAGTAGCTTTTACATGAGAAAGACTGGGGTAGCCCAACATGTAGAAGGAGATTTTATCAACACACCTAATGAGGTGACCCAATTGGGGATTTTTAATTTGGGTATGAAGGTACTCTGCTTAGGCACAGATCAACTAAGTAAGCTTAAATTTGTAGCCAATACAACATGCCTCTTCCTGATAAAGAGATAAGGATCACTCACACTATGCGGATGTTGAGATGGGGGTTAGATTATGATGATGGTCTACCCATGAAAAATGTCTAGCCTTTAAGCTAAAGAACATCCATAGAGGAATCTCAATCACATTCGTTCAATGTGAGTGGGATAATCATGTATTAAATATTCATAAGGATGAACGAGATGTGTACATTAACCATACTCACGATGAGTGAGAGTATTAGTCTTCAGACCCTACATAGAGTGGATCAATGGAAGACTGTGTAAGAGAAAGGCAAGGCTTATCTTATATAGATTGGTGGTTGGACCATGTATAAACCACTAGTAGGAATTCCACTTTGCCTGATATGTGAGCCAACAATTAAATTAAGAGAAATACAAGGTTTCTCTTACATGAATCGGTAGTAAACAACGAATGATCTTTTGACAGACATATGGTGATCACCCCAATAATTTCACATAATGAAGAGATATCAGAATGAACACTTTTTTGGTTGCTCCGAAATTGGATTACAAATGGCATATGCTTTGAAAAGTGAATTTCTTCTAAAAGTACAATGAGTACATGAATAAGATCTAAGCAGCGTATCTCTTCAAGTATCGCCCGTTGATAGGAGGCGTTGGTTAAGATCCATTTGCATCAATAAATAAGAAGGGTAGTTCAACTTTCAGATGAAGGGATACTAAACCCTAGGGGTCAACCTTCAAGGTGTGAAAACATGTGGGTGAAGAGTCCATGTACAATGGCTAGTTGTTCTTCTGAAGGAAAGGCTGCCACAAACTGAAGGTCAACGCGTGAAGCATGCAAAACACATGGGTGGAGTCCACATATAAAGAGGCAAATCAACCTTTGAGGAAGGGCTTCCAGATCATAGGGTCAACAAACAATGAGTGAAAATATGTGATTGAAGAGTCCACATACCATGACTAGCCATTCTTCTGAGGAAGGGCCGCCGGACCCAGAGGGTCAATGCATGAAGTGTAAAAGTGTTGGTACTTGGGGATCTCCATTTCGATGATTGAGGTTTCTCTCCCTTATTCTTTTCACTGAACTTGAACTCGAATGCAAGTTATATGGGAGTGTGGACCCTTTGGTTGCATTACAATCTGATGTTTATTTATTTATTTTCCTTACTTTTCAACTGTAGGTAAAGAGCCCATGAGAAAGCAAGCTACTCTTCTGAAGGAAGGGTAACCAGACTGATCCACCTTAAAATCACCTATTTTTATGTACATTTTATGCTTAATTTTTAAGGACATTTATCGATCAACTTTTTGATGATTTGAAAATATGAATATGAAAATAATTTTTGAGATTTAATTTAATATAATAGATATGTAGTATGAGTTTTAAAAGTAGTATGTTTTAACTTTTGAAAAAAATGAGACTAAATGGATCTCAACAGTCCAACAGTTTGCATATCATGCCTGATATCGTGAATATTACAACTTCCCAAAAGATAAGTGTAGACCTCAGTAATAGACTCAATACTGCAAACTAAGGGATTTGTGACATCTGTTTGGTCTGTGAACCTTTTATGTGTGACCGATAAGTTCCTCTATCTAATTAAAAGATTAAATAGGGTTTATTTTACCTGGGTTTTACCTGGGTTCCAAGTTACCTGGGTTCCAAGTTTCCTATAGAGGCAAGTCCCTATAGTTAATTACATCTCAAATAACTGGGGCACTTGAGAAAACTCTCGATAATAATTAGATGCACTAGTCTTCAAGATTTTAAAGTTTAGGTTTTGATGGTAGGACATGGAAAGGAAAATGGGAGTGGCTCAAATATGAACAGTTATTTCAGGAGTCCAAAGGAAGGAACAGGTATGGGATGTCATAGATCCTGTGGAGAAACCTCAGTGACTTCCCAGACTATCCTACTGTGTGGCTGTGTTTTAGAGAAGATGTTATTTGAGTGTTCAATCCTGTCAATTTTATTATTTGGGACTTACACTTTCATAATAATTGGTTATGCAAATAGCCCGTAGATATAAGAGGGTTTGCGTTGTGTCACATGACAACCTCGAAACCTAGGGAGAGTTAGGACTTACACTGCACAACATGGTTGTACAGGAGCCTAAAGAGGGTGTGAGGATTTACATCGCGCTGGGCAAACTACCTAAACTACCTTGAAGTCCTATGTCCTATGGGTTGTTATTTAGACTAGGAAAGAGATTGCTGAAGAAAATCCTCTTGTTTCTTGGTCTGAGTTCCTTGTCGTGTTGCCCACGAATTTAGCTTCTAACCTTTTGCCGTCGCGACGGCTCCAAGGTTCAAGTGCTTGAGATTGGGGTTTATGTTTCATAGTTCTGGTGTCAAAATTTGTTTTTATTTTGTTTTTGTTTTTGTTTTGCATGCAGAATAAGTAAATTGCAGGTAAGCAAAAGGTACTTGAAAAGTAAAATGAAGTAAAATAAAATGCTGTAGATAAACTGTAAAAGCATACCTGGGCATCTGCTACTGTTGCGTGATTAATATTGTGAGTATAGTATGATTTACAACAGATTAAAAAAAAACACTTGCAAAAAAACTAAATAAGGCTAGAAAACCCAGTATGAATGTTAGAAAAATGAGTCATAGAAATCACAAGCAAAAAAATGAGTCATAGGTTAGAAAAATGAGTCATAGAAATCACAAGCAAAAGAAACCTTTAGCCACATATGAAATAACAGGATTGGTGTAAGACATTGGTAGAAGTGGGGGCTCAGAGCTGGACTATGTGCTTCCTGATCTTGAAAAAGAGTTACTAGTCTGATAATCTATAGAAGACAGTCATTAACCTCAATCCAAGTGACCAGCCATGGACCTTTATAAATTTTCATGAAAAAATTCTTTAATATTCATGCAAAAGTTACTGTTTAAGTCTTTTTTATACAGAGTTCTTTTTAACATGCAAAAGAAATTCTTATTTTATTTTTGTAAATATTTTGTAAAGTCGTATAGTCTACAGGCTAATCACTCTAATTGTGCTAGAACTACTGACAACCTAAGAGTGTCAGGGGTAATGATCTCACCAAGAATCGGTGAATAGTATCATGGATCCTTCCCACTCCCTTATTGAAGATTCTTGAGGAAGGAGATACTATTCTAATAATCCCACTTCATATCCCTCGTTTAAGCACACATAAGCAATATCGTCATTGCCCTCACCACCTAGACCCTAGACTTATCCTAGTCCGATGATCCATATGTGGCGTTAACAAATTTCCCCAATTACCAGGTCTAAGCTCAAATCCAGGTGCACTGGGTTTCATTGTAGGTTAAGTCATAGCGGGGATTTCACCGTTGATTCAATTAAGGAAGCATGATCAGTCTCAGTGCATCCTCATGTCTAGTGTCTTAATCAATTTGTGAATCAGGATCAAGTGTCAAGTTTCATTATTTATTCAAAAATTAGGTGGATGAACGCTCACCTAAGGTGTGCTCCTAAAATCTAAGAGACTTATATTAAAAAATAGGTGGATGAACTCTAACCTAGGGTGTGCTCCTAAAATCAGGAAGCCTATGTTGAGAATTAGGTAGATGGACTCTTACCTAGGGTGTGCTCCTAAAATCTAGGAAGCCTATGCTAAGAATTAGGTGGATGGACTCTCACCTAGGGTGTGCTCTTAAAATCTCAGAAGCCTACACTTTAACTTGTGCTTAAAGTGATTCAAAGTGTTCTACCCCCAATTAAATGTTTTTCCAACTAATCCTCAAATATTTCTAAGTGTCTTCCAAGTGATTAAATCAGAAATTCTCATTTTTTGACTTAACCATTTAAAAGAAGTTAAACAAAAGAAGGATGAGGCAGACCCACTTTCAAAACTACTAAAGTCAAGGGGGAAAACAAAGAGTGGATCAACCTAAAAGCTTTTAAATAACAATCAATTGAAACCCAAAATAGTGGGAAAAAGGGGTCCGTAAAACCAATTCTAAATTGCATGTCAATCAACACTTAAAGGCTACATGAATCTTGCCAAAATAGTGCGTAGATTGCCTCAAATCTAGTCCGCAAAATGCCTTAAAATATTGATTAAAACAACCTCGCAAATTATGGGTTTAATGCCTCCAAAACAGTAGAAAAAGCTCTCAAAATTAGCCCCAACACAATAGACAAAGCTCTCAAAATTCAGTACCAAAACAGTAGATAAAGATATCAAAATCAGCCCCAAAATAATAGGAAAAACTCTCAAAATCAGCCCTAAAATAGTAATTTTAAAATTCTCAAACAGCTCTCATGTAAGCTCAAAGCATCAATTTTAAATATCCCAAAATTAGCTAGGAAATCCATTCCAATATAGTGTGTAAACTCTCCAAAATCAGTTAACAAATTGCCTTTAAAATAGTACGTGAATTAGTAGGCAAATCCCTAAAAATCGCAATGTTTAAACCCCCCAAACAACAGGTAAAACAACCCCCAAGGGAGGCATCCGAAAATAAAAGAACATAGACCTACAGAGAAGCATTCAAGCCCTAGAATAACGATCATCTCGAGCCTTATAGTATTCCCTTTAGAGTGCTTGAAGCACACATTTAACAAATGAGTATTTAAGATCAACAAGTAAATGGTCATTGGAACCTCACAATGTTTGCATTTAAGTGCTTGAAACATAAAACCGGCAACAAAACATTTAAGATAAGCATGTAAATGGTCATTGGAATCTCACAATATTGCATTTAAGTGCTTGAAACATAAACCAAGAAGTGAGCATTTAAAATCAGCAATAACGTATAATCAAAATAGTGTTTATAATTCTCCAAAATTAGTAAGCATGTATGGCCAAAGCAACATTTTACTCTTCCAAAAATGCAAGTTTATAAGGCTCAAAACAACATCCATGTCATTCTAAAACTTCCAATTCACCAAGTAGACCTACAATAACTGAAGTTTATGTGTATTGTAAAAGATAATGCTTCACGAGCTAACTTAATATCTGTAAACTTCATAAACATATTCATCAACAAATCCCTCAATTTAAATTAAAATAAAACTCCCTTATCCATCAAGTAACAATGTTCCATATAGATCAGAGATGAGTTCACATAAGCTTTCAGCAACGACATTCAAACATGGAGCCTAAATTTTGAAGGTGAAGGAAAATATTTCACTATTAAATTTAACAGAAGTCTATCAAGATCAGGAGAGAACAAATTTACTTGGGAAAGATTTCAATACCCAAGTACCACATGAACATCCCATGGCAGATTTAAAAAATTCCATGCATTGAACAGTGGGTTCAATTCATTAAATATGAATACATTTACGGGATGTGAAATTACTCATCGCATGCCAATAATTACAAAGTTAATGGAGATTTCGAGCTAATCATAAGCATCTTATAATAGCTATCATGAATAATAAAATCGATTAGCAATGTTGGGGGAATAAAAGAACCAAGATGAACCATTGAAACTTGTTTTGAGATGCTTAGAAATGGAAACCATTTGTTCACAATAGAGAAACAATCTTTGGAATCTTGCAGCTTGGACGATCAAAAGAGGAAGAAGAAGGCCGCTGGGGTTTTATCGAGTGAAAGGACCAAGCGGGGGGAAGGGATCTTCGACGCTGTGAAGAGGAGACCAGCCGAGCAGGAAAGGCGAAACAGGTCCTGATGCCTAGAGGGGAAAATTTGAGTGGGATTTATCAAGAACAGGGAGGATGAATTAGTTGAGGAACTAAGCTTCGACGCAATGAAGAGAAGACGAGCTGAGGCGAGCGGGGCTTCAGTCAAAACAGGCAAAGGCGAGCAGGAGTGGGATCGAGCGGTGGAATCTAGTGCAGAAGTAAGGAGTTTAATGTAGGGAGAGTTTCAACATGGGGAAGGAAGAGGCAGGGCTAACAAACGAAAAGAAGAATCAAAGAGGAGCAGCTTTTGGGTTGCAGAGGAGGAGCGCGGGTGAAGGAGGATGCCGAGAGAGGGACAAAGTTTTTTGGGCGAGCGGCTTGGGGTTTTGATGCTAGTGGAGCTTCGATGTTGAGCGAAAAAAAGGGGAGCATATTCATCGTGTGGAGGAAGGGGCATGTGGGATCGAGCGTGAGGAGGAAGGAGTCCAACGAGTCTCAAGCACGAGAAAGGGAGTGGCGAAAGCTTTTTGGTGCAGAGGGGGAGCAAATTTTGGTGCGTGGAGGAAGAGAATCTATGAGCTAGAGAAGCAAATCTGAAGTATTCAGTGCAGAGGAGAAGAAGAGGAGTGGCTTCTTTGTGTGAGGTCCAGAGCCAAAGGAAGAAGACAAGCTTTCTTTTAGAATGGAGCGAGGCCGAATTAATGGAAGGAGCCGTTACATGAAGCAATTGGCAGACTTCCATAAGCAAGGAGGTTGAATTGGAAATAAAATTACCAACTGATTATATTTAATTAAGACAAATTTAAATAATTTATTTGAATTTTAAAGTTTAAAATTCTCATTTAGGTGAGTTGGTGCCTAGGCCGTGCTCAGCCAGAGTCCAACTTGAATTGAACCCGAGTTGAACCTGGGTTGAGCTCGGGTCTGCGCCCCGCTAATTAAAAAAATGTGCATCGATTTTCATGTCATTTGTACAAGTGCGTAACCATAGTGATATGAGTGTCATTTCTAACTAAGTTTGATGTTCCGGATGAGCCAGCGCAGTCCGTTTTGTCATCCGGGGTCGTCCAAACAAGTTCGCCGACGGTCGGGCCAAAAAAAATGTGTCAAATTTGTGCGTGTAGCGAGTGCATTGCTGAGTCACGAAGGGTTCACCTAAGTCTGTTTGATCCTGTAGGAACTCATTTTTGGGCTCTCTACATGTTGGTCCTTAGCCCTTGCAACTAGGAGTTAAGTGCTTGGAACCACTCCTGCGAGTTCTTCACAAAATGAGTCAAGAAGTGGTTTGAAGTTCTACGGGAGATGGGATCCATTACTAGTCTATTAAGATGGTCAATAAGGAACTCCTAAGGCTAGATTTTGGGTTTTGGGAGTAGGAAACTAAGACCTCAATAAAAATGAGGTCAACAATATTATGCTTAAATGAAGGGCGTTTTTATGATTTTGGTTGCAGGTGTAAGTAAAAGAGTTTAAGAGTAAAAAGGAGCAAAAATACATAAAAAATGAGCAAAAATGGGCTAAATAAAAGTAAAGTACCAACCCAGCTGAACTGATTCTTAGACGTCAGGATTTGACACCTAGGCATTAGATGCAGAACTTAGCTGACGTCTAAACATGATGGTTGGGCGCCTAGGTGAAACAGTTACTTTCTAGAAGATTCATTGAATGAGGCCAAATTTTGAAGAGATTTCTGAAGCAACCCTTAGTCATTTTTGAAGCTCTATAAATATGGATTAATTTCAAAGGGCTAGGGGGTCCAATTTAGAGGGACTTATAGTGAGTGAGTGTGCTAAGTGTGTGAGAAGTTTTTTTTTTGAGTTTTTGTTATTTATGGAGTTTGTGAGTCTTATAAGTGTCGTTGGAGTCAGAGAAGTCAGAGAACTTAAAAGGAGTGCTTGGGGAACATTACAGATAAGTATTTGTATCTTTGTACTTAAGTTTTGTACTTTGCATTGAAGTTTTATAAATATGTTTCGTTTTATTATCCTCATGCTTTATGAGTAATTTTATTTTCTTTCTCCTTGAAATATGAAGTAATTAAGTAAGTGATTTTTTATTTTTTTTTGGAAATTCTTTTATTCCTAAAAATTATGATGATATTTTTACTGGTCCTTCATTTACTTGGCTACTTGTACTGTTAAAACATGTTGAAGAACTTATAGAACCAAAAGGGCTAAGATTTCTTGACTTGTAAGTATCACATTTTGTCTTGGAAAAAGCAGTCATGATCGTCTAAAGGGGGTTGCAAATAAATAAAGAGATAAGATTTGTTGGGCATAAAATTGATGTTTCTAGAGTGACAAGCTAGATTCTTTTATCAATTTGGTCTAGAGATTAGATCTAAGGGTCACTGGTAGGTTCTACAGGGAGGACACAGTGGGTAATCTAGGGGTGAGAGACTAGAGCCTACCCAACACTACTATACATGCCGACACCAACTTTAGATTAGCCAATGTTCTTTGCACAATTCAAAAGAATGTAAGGAAATAAGTATGCTCCTGTTTATTACAATACCACTGTCGGCACTATTTTTGGTGTGGAGTTTG
>NW_018225252.1:0-2671 GCF_001263595.1 Phalaenopsis equestris | reverse complement strand
TTAATTTTAAGGCCCAACACTATTACAATACACAAGTTGAGACCCAGAGATTGATCCAAGAAAGGACATATGCGAACCCGAGAGGCGAGGTTGAAAGGTTAATTCTTGCTAGAATTTGGGGCGATTCCACTACTTCAGTGCTGTAGCGATCATCCCGATGGCTTGGAAGTTCTATGCTAACGTTAGGTTCACTACGAAAGATCATATTCTGGTGAGAGGTACGCAAGTTGAGTTTACCTCTGAAAGGACTAATGCATTATATGGGCTGAGGAATGTCTTCCATTATGAA
The DNA here is from genome assembly GCF_001263595.1 of Phalaenopsis equestris. Taxonomy (NCBI): domain Eukaryota; kingdom Viridiplantae; phylum Streptophyta; class Magnoliopsida; order Asparagales; family Orchidaceae; genus Phalaenopsis; species Phalaenopsis equestris. The sequence goes on along the minus strand of NW_018225252.1, from coordinate 2,382 downwards.
TATGCTGCTTTTGTTATCACTGATTCATCACTGGAAGAAGTCATTGCCTTTCTGACTGATGCAAGAGGGGAGTGGAAGATAAAGAAAACAAAATAGTTAACTTCCCCACTTCCATGTTGAAGATTCAGTCCAAAGTATGGCATCACTTCATCTCTGCTAGACATTTACCTACAATTTATCTTGCTGATGTTACAAAGGATCGAGATGTGTTGAACTATTGCATTTAGAACATGAAGGCAATAGATGTTGGTGTGCTTACAATTCATCACACTCAGAGTATTGTTGGAAGTGCTACTCCTGGAGGCTTGGGATATCCTGCCCTGATTTTCACTCTATGTGAACAATCAAGAGTCAAATCCCAAAGAAATGAAGAGAGATTACAGCCTCAGAATATGATTGCAAGGCACATTATTCAAAGAGTAGAATAATTTGTTGGTCTAGAAGTGGAAGAAGGGAAGGGATATGCCCTCTACATCTGTTGCAGGGGCATCTACTTCTAGTTCTGCATTGTTGGAAGGTATTATGGACTAGCTCATCATTCAACAATATGATACCATTAATATACAGACTCAGTTGAAAGATATAGAAGCAAGGAATTCATATAATGATGAAAATCAATAGAGGAGAGTTCAACATGATATATATTTTCAAAAGGCTATGGTTAGAAGCTTCATGGATGAACCTAATGTGAACTTTCCTTTTTGCCCAAACTTTGTTCCCTATGCTCCCATTCGTGATGAAGATGAAGAGGTAAGAGAATGAAGAAAGAAGAAGATAACTGATGGTGAGGATGATGATGGTGAGGAAGGAGATGAGAACTGATAGTTTAGTTTAAGTTTGATTTGATATTATGTGTTGTTTGCATATTTGTTTGTACAATGTTGCACTTTTATTTGAGACTTGTTGGATTTAAGATTTTTATGTTATGTTGTGGACCTGTAATTTTTAATAATAATAGCCGACTTTTTACTTTTCAATTTTAGTTTTATTATTTTTAGTTTGAGCATGTTGAATGTTTAGTATTTTTAGTTTTTGTTTTTCAGTTTTAGTATTTCTATTATAATTACCCACAGTTTTTTTTAGAATATTTTATGTTTTATTTAATGTTTTAAAGCCTATATGTAGTTTTACAATTAGTACCTGCAGTATACAGAACTAATTTCTTGTTCAGAAATCCTCTACAGGTTAGTTTTTATTTTTATGTAATTACTGTTTTCTTTCACCAACTAAAATTTTGTACTAAAATATTTTTAAAATCATTTAAAAATTTAAGTTTGGGGGGAAAGAAAAATTTCTTTTGAAATGGAGAAAACTAGATTTTATTTGTCATTAAGTAACTATATTTTTAAAAAATTATTTAACATGATCTGGGATATTAAGATTTAGCTTTAAATGACTATACTTATGTTTATAAATATTATAGTAAATTTAGGTTAAAAGTTTTTATTAATGAAGGTCAATTATAAAGTTAAAGTTATTTGGTATGATAGGATAAGACTATGTTTTTATATTTTAAGTAAAGGAAAATTGTATTTTTGAAGTGTTAAAAATTTTAGTGTTTCATGTAAGAAGAAAGGAATGAGGCTTTATGAAAAATCATAAACTAGTATGACTTTATTAAGTAAGGAGAGGTGTGGAGTTTTAACTTTAAGAAGAGGACAGTGAAGTTCAAAGCTGTTAAAGGCTATCCAGATATAGTAATCCTCACCTGAAAAAGGAAAAAGAAAAAGAAAGAAAAAAGAGGTATCAAAAAGATCCTGAAAGAAAAAAAAAAGAGGAGGAAGAAAAAGAAAAGATAAAATGGGTGAGGAGAAGCTTGAGGAGATGCCTAATCAAAAATTGGATTCACTTAAATCAACTTAAGGAAGGAGCTTTATTACACTTTCTAAACTTGTATTGAAGAATTATTAGCATTCCTAGTAAAGTTTTCATGAATTTCTTTTTCATATGAATGTTCTAAATGTCCCTAGCATGACAAATTGCAATTCTTCTTGAGCTGAAACGAGTTCAGAAATCATAAATTTTATTACTAGGTATTTCTAAACGTGGAGTTTGAACCTAAGTTATTAAAGGTTTTTCTTGATTTTTGTTGTTCTATTTATTGAACTAAAGTATAGAAGTGATAAGTTAATCTCTATCATAAAGCCATATGCTTTTATGTAATAATAGTGTCACTTGAGGACATGTAACATTTAAGTTTGGGGGATTGTGATACACAAAAATAATATTCCATTTTATGTAGCCTTTTATGCCTATTTTCGGTGATATTGCACTTTAAAGAAATATATTTTTGTATTTTTTTTGCAGGTATGCCATTTTAGGCGTTCGGAGCAAAAATGACAAGGGACAAAATTTGGAGCAAAAACAACCAATTTTGGGGGT
>NW_018225251.1:0-334 GCF_001263595.1 Phalaenopsis equestris | reverse complement strand
TAGGCTACTAAAGAAGTTTCTAGACCTCAACCAAAAGTGAGGTCAACAAATGGACCCCCAATAGGTGTGGTTTGCTGGGCAAGCACACCGCACCTATTGGTGTTAACCGACAAGATCAACAAGACCTATATAGATTTCTAAGTCATCAGACTTAGAAAGAAGTGTGAATTTGTGTATGTTATTTGTTTCCGCTGGGGATTTTTTTAATAGGGATCAAAATGTAAGGGTTAAACCCAAAGGGATGATTCAAGATACGAATATTAATATCAAAGGAGAGTCAGATATTTGGAACTTACTTTTAAGAAATCAGAAGTGTAGGACTGATCTTAAAGTA
>NW_018225250.1:0-2925 GCF_001263595.1 Phalaenopsis equestris | reverse complement strand
AATAATAATAATAATAATAATAAAATATTATTTATGTCGGCGAGGAAAAGTGGGGGGATGGTTTGGTTTGTTTGTTTGGGAGAGTTGCCCGTAAGAAGCCTGTCGGTCACCGGAATTGAAATCCTGTCGCCCGCCTCGGAAGGACGTATAGGTTTAAGTATGAAAATCAAACTGACCCCATATTTTTCCCCATATTTTTCATAGTTTAAGTTTAAATGAAAAAACGTTTTACCTCAAATCCTGTATCTATCCCGAGGGATAAACACAAGACTTGAGGATGAGACTCGATCAAATGAACTAAGATATATATGACGTTCGTTTGGTCGGCGAAACCGTTTTATTTGCCGACAAATTCCCCTATTTAATATGAATTCATATTAAATAGGGTTTATTTTAAGCTGGGTTCGGAAAAAATTTCAATAAGGGCAAGCCCCTATAGTTAATTACATCTTAAATGACCGAAATCACTTAAGAATATTCTCGATAAAAATCAGGAAAAATTATCTTCAAGGACTTCAAAAGGATAGGACTTTTTAACGAAATCGGACAAAGAGATGTGCAAAAGGGAATGATTCAAACTTGGAACATTTATTACAGGATCCAAAGGAACAAGAACTAGGGGATGTCACAGATCCAGAGGAGATCCTCGGTGGCTTGCCAGTCTACATTATTTTGAAAAGAGAATTATTGAATGTTTTATTTTGCCAATTTTAGTTAGCAAGGGCTTACATTTGCATGCTACTGTCACACAAATAGCCTGGAAGATGTGAAGATTTAGATCGTAACGAACGACAGCCTCGGAATCCTAAAACTCCGCATTAAGTTTAAAGAACACTAATATCTTAAAATCAACTCAACAATACATGAATAACGCAAGAAATATTTAAAATAACCTGACAACCTTGAAATCCTATGGATTGTTGTTTTAATTCTAGGAAAGATATTATTGTTGTAGATCCTCATGTTGTTGTAAATTGTTGTCGTGGAAAGCTGCCCACAAAGCTAGCTCCAAGCTCCTCGGCTAAGTAGCAGTCCTAAAATCTATGGTCCAAAAGGTTTTACCAGATTCTTTAAGGTTATACATGGGGGTTAAAGTTGATTAGAGTGATAATGGTTAGGATCCCATGGTTCCCTCATTCCGGTATTACAATTTTCTTTTGAATTTACTTAGCTTAAACAAGTTATTACACTTATTTAAACTGGGGAGATCTCGTTAGCAACTGTGAGTTATCTTATTTGAGGGACTCCCGTAAATTCAAATGAATATTTTAAATTTAGTGATATTTCAAAAGATTTATGGTTACCTTTGAAAAAGTTTGTTTTAGATTTTTGAAGATGTTGATTAGTTTTTGAAAATGTTTTTGATTTCTACAAGCAAAGTAAAGTGCACAACCAAGCAGTTATACTATTTTGCAGCAATAATAAATAACTGTAAATGCGTACCTCTCATTTTCTTGACATTTTCGCTGAAAGAGTATATTTTGCAACATTTATATATATTTGTAAGAAATTAAATAAAATAGGAAAAAACCCGAGTAGTTGAAGGTTTATCTAACAAACCCCAAGTCATGACTCGACGAGTCCCGAAAGAACTTAGTGATGATTTCCTAGAAAATATAATAAGTTCAATCGTCCTTCAAAATATCCAAGAGATCTTAACAAGTTCGGGACACGTCCATGAACAACTTTTAAAATCCCTTTAAATATTTAGAGTTCATTTTTTGAACTTATTATATTGTTCCATTAATCATCTTAAAATTAAATTATCCCATTTCTCAGTGAACCTTGATATTTTAATTATCCCAAGGAAGGTAGACAATCACTTAACATTTCATTTGATAGTTATATGAATGGGTACCTCAATAGGAAAGTCTAAAGTCACTAAAGATTTTAATGCCCAAAATTAAAGTAGGGCCTAAAGTGTTTGAAAGTGTTTATCAATTAACTAAGTTCATCTTTTATAATCCCAATTAAGAAAATTCTTACATATCAAACCTAATTCACTATTAAGCCCTCTTGATTTTAATATTTTTTTATTTTTTTAAAGTAAATTTTTTTAATAATTAAATATTAAATAAAATAAAGTTCTAATTCCCAATAATATCAGACTTAGCATCCAATCATCAATTAACGGGCTTTAAATGAGTGAATTATTATTTTCATAACTTAAGCCCAATACCTTAGGATCATCTTAATTGAATTATCTTCCAAATCATGAAATTTACCAAAATTACAATTTTACCCTTATCATGAAAGGGATGGCAATTTGGTTTCAACCTCTTAGCCCTTCATAATTCAAACACCCAAGAGATTTTATTATAATCAATATAACCCATTTACCCCTTTTGATTAATCCTAAAATTAAATTAAGGCATTAAAAATCCAAAATTAACATTTTGCCTTTAGGGTTCTCTATCCCATCTATTGTTCATCAAATGTCTGGATCTTGATGTTATAGGATAAGACATTTTTTTGCTCTATCTTCGGTGTGTCTTTATCATCAACACCCTACGCCTCAAAACAAACTACTTGCGACCTTGCTTGATGGTTTCACGTATAACAAAAGACTATACATGGACACTTATGCATCGGACATAAGCATTGAAAATCGAACCAAGAAGCAAGGAAAGAAAAAAACAAAAATGAGGTGAGAGAGAGGAGATACTGATCCATCTAAAACACCGAAAAAGAGAATGGGTCAGCTCTCAAAAACTCCTGTCAAAAAGACTTGGAAAAGTAGGGCCCGAGGTCTTTCCTAACAAACATAAAATGTCACTTTGCGCTGATTTTTCAAACCCCAAGACGTAGGCTTAATCAAATCAACCAAATACTCTCCCAAAATAAAGCTTGCAAATCTTCCCAAAATCCCAAAATTGATATCAAAATCTTTCAACTTCCAAATTAATTCATAGCCTCACATATCAA
>NW_018225249.1:0-404 GCF_001263595.1 Phalaenopsis equestris | reverse complement strand
TTACCAAATCTATTTAATTTACCATTATCTTCTCCTGCAACACCGCCAAAAACTTGATCCCGATGTGAAATGTTGATCCCGAGAATTTGATATAGCTGTGCAAAATATATAAAGTTGACTCTGCTATGCAACAACGCCAAAAACTTGATGTAATCTTTTATAAATAAGAAATTTAAGCAATTAGTGTTGGGATTCTATGCAAGTATACATATCATTATCAAGTAGTAAAGGATTTTTATCGATCCCAAGGGGAAGGTTTAAATTTGAAATGATAAATTAACTAAGAAATTCACATAAAGTAAAATGAAATTATTGTCACTAATTTTGAATGTTAAAATATTATTAGAACTAAATTATTTAATTACTAGCAAAAATGAAATGCAAAGTTTAAACAGTGACTACTA
>NW_018225248.1:0-685 GCF_001263595.1 Phalaenopsis equestris | reverse complement strand
AAGTAACAGTTTGATCATTGATGTGTATTTTTAATCCCCCTTTATACGCATCTATCATTGCTCTTCCTGTGGCTAGGAAAGGTCTCTCCAAAATGATAGGTATCTCGTTATCTTCCTCCATATCTAGCACAATGAAATCAACAGGATCGATAAATTGATCCACTTTCACTAGGACATCTTCTATAAATCTTTTAGGGTATGTTATCGAACGATCTGCTAACTGCAGAGTTACAGTAGTATGGGTTATTTCTCTTAATCTCAATCTTTTAAATATTGATAATGGCATAAGGTTAATCCTTGCACCTAAATTACATAGATTTTTTCCAGAAAATCTGTCTCCTATTGCCTAAAGCTACCAGGATCTTTAAGCTTTTTAGGAAGCTTCTTCTGAATTATAGCACTACACTCCTCACTACGTGCAACAGTCTCATGATCTTCAAACTTCCTTTTTCAATTGAGAATATCCTTCATAAACATTACATAGCTCAACATTTGTTCTAAGGCTTCTGCAAATGGAATATTAATTATAAGCTTCTTAAATATTTCCAAAAATATTGAAAACTATTTATCCAACTTCTACTAATGAAGTCTTCGAAGAAATGGAGGTTGTGGTTTTCTAAATTAATTTTCAGCGGAGAAATCGGTCTTTTAGAATCTTTTGGAGTGTCATCTTTTGATTCTTCAA
>NW_018225247.1:0-855 GCF_001263595.1 Phalaenopsis equestris | reverse complement strand
ATGTTTCATTATGTTTTTTTATCTTCTAACTCATTATCTTAAAATTCTAAACTAATAATCAATGTTGACCTTACAATTTTTACATTCTAGAAGATCTCTTTTGCTCATAAAGAAATAAACAATTTGTGTTTTATCAGATTCATTCTTCTAAATAATAATATGCTCATCTCTTCTCTTAAATAAATTCTTAATAATAACAAAATCATAAGCTAAGATAAAATTTAATATGATTTTATCCTTTTCATTAATCACTTCAAAGCCATAACTATCATGAATAATTCTAAATATGTCCACTCTACTAACATGTCCATTTAAATCTCTTCTTATAAAAATTCTTTATTAAAAAAATATCATTTATGTTAATTATTCAATATCATTTCAAAATTTTTCTAATTTTATATATAAACCTACTTGAAGATCACAAATACTTATATCAATAAAAAGCTTAATATCAATAACAATCTTTAAGATAATAAATATATCTTTAATTCTATTAATTTTTACAATATTAATTTTCAAACTCTTATCTATAATTACACATCATTTTTACTATTAACTCCTACATGAATACCAAAATTTATATCTCCAACAAATTTAATTTAAATTTATCATCATATAAATCATAAAATCTACTAAGGAAAGCAATTTATATTATCTACTTGATTACTAAACTTTATTGAATCCTAAATAAAATAATTTATATGATGCTTGGCAATCGATAGACCGACGACAGCAAGAAATTCTTAAAAGATTATAAAATGTTAACTATTTTACTAATTTGAGGGATTATTAGATAAATATCAAAATATATTTATTAAAAATTTTCACATATCTAAACATAACAGAATGTTCTTT
>NW_018225246.1:7394-13000 GCF_001263595.1 Phalaenopsis equestris | reverse complement strand
CAAATATTTTTGCCCAACAGCTAATCATGTGACGCAGGATGGAGCTGCTCCCGCGATAGTGCGGGAAAATTCTGCAGGCGAGTGTGAGAAAAGCCAGCTGGCTGAACCAGCTGGCACAAGGCACCCGTCCAGCCCCCCCACAGGACTCCCCCCCCCCAGGCCGGCGGCGGCTTATAGAGGGGGCAGCAATGCTGCCAGCCCCTTCTCCCACTTTCCATATACACTCTTCTTTTTATGGAAAGCCTTTAATGGCTATTTTCTGGAGTATTCCCACCTTCTGGTGGGAGTTTCATTTCCTTCTTCTTTTTTTCTCTCCTCCAACTGGAGTCTATATATTGCTGTTTTCAGAGATTTAGGGTTTGGTTTTTGCTGTGTTTGCTTTCAGGTTCTTGTGTGGAGTTTTTTTTCCAATAGGGATGTATCCGAGGAGGTGGTGGTGCTACGGCTATATCCTACTTCCGGGTGGTGCTATATCTTCCTTAATATTTTATCCTACCTTCTCCTACCTTCCCCATTCCCAATTTTCTGCCAGCCACTTTTGGGCCTTCCTGGCGGCCGGCCAGCCACATTATGACAGCAATTTTGCTGTCCAGCTATCAGTCCATTACTCCTGCACTTTGCTGCCCCTTACCTACAACCTTATATTGTTGTCCAGCCCTCCTACCTTCTTCCCAGCCCTCTCAACCCCCTGTTCCTAATTCCATTGCAGCTGCCTTGCTGCCCCGCACCTCCCGAGCACCCACTGCCTGCTGTCGATCACGTTCAACCATGCAGTTCTGCACCTCGCCCTCGCTGCCACTAATACTCATGTGCTGCCACCACCCCTGCTAGTCATCCCGATCCACCTAGCCGATCTTCGTCACCATTGGAATACACTTAGAGGTGTTTGCTTGTGTCATTTTATGTTTTGTACTGTTATCTTCAGTTTGTTTTGCATTGCAACCTTTTCTCTATATTAATAAAGGTTTGCTTTGTGTGTTTCCACTGTTTTTTCCACTTTGTCCGGTATCATATTTTTTTCATCCCTAAATTTGTGTTTCTCCATTTCTATTGTATTTGTCCAAAGTATTTAGAGGTAATTTTTCAGTCATATCTTAATAAATGCCTCTACCTTCATCTTTCTAATTTTGGCATTTCTAGTTCTTATTGTCAATTGTTCGCCAATATAGTAATTTTCTCTGTTATTTTTGTTAGTTTTGACACATTTATCTTAAGATTCCCATGTTAGTTACACTTAATTTGTTTATAAGCGATTACTTTATCTATCAATGCTAGATCCATATTGTGTAGCCAATCTGATTTTAATTTTGTAAAATTTAAAATATTTCTCTATGATAATTTCTTATTAATTTGATCATTACCACCTGGAAAAATTCATAAATAAATAAAGCAGTAATCTGTTGTAATGTCAAAGCAGGATGGATACTCGATCATGAAATGATGTTTTTATTTGACATTCCAATAATATGATGATGTTTGTTTTAGTATGTTTAAATATTTGTTCAAACTTATGACAGTCTGGACTAGTCTTGCTTTCTTTTATTTCAGCTAGAAATGTCTTGGACATATGAGATTTGCATGAATGATCAAAACATGATATTGAATGTCAATTAGTGTTGAATTTGGTGGAAGAGTCTTCAATATGCCAAAGGAGGCTTGGGGAGAATTCATTTCTTTGTGCTATGTGTTTTGTGAATGTGTACTATGTTTTGAAAGAGAATATACTAAATAATCCTTGTAAACTTCAAAATTACAGAAATTGACCCGAAGGAAAACAGGAAGTAAGCTAACCCACATCTTCTCTAGTTATTTGCCTCAAGGTTTCTATGGCACCTTCTGATTTCTCGGATAGGTAATTATTTTTTCTTTTCTTTTGTTTCTTTTGTCTGCTCCCAGTTTTGCTATCTATTATCTTCAAAGAATTCAACTGCTTCACATTATGATGATTGTTTAAATTGCTTAGATTTATTTTTTGATTTCTTTTCAGAAAGACCATAGAGGAGAGACGAAATAGAGGGCCTCCATTTATCTTATTACTGCCTCTTATCTATGCCCCTATTCTTCCACTTAGTACGTTATCTGGTCTAAATTCTTGTTTTGACGGGATATTATTTGTTTGCATTTCATTTGCGGTGCCTAAATTCTATGCATGCTCATCTTACCGTGTCCTGTTTTTCATTGTTTGAAATTAACAGTTAGAATTGGCCTGAGGCGTAGGCCGGTGTTAAGGGATAGACTGTTCTTTGGGGTGCTTGCCGGTGCCTTTGCTCACGGCACATATTTGGTGTATCCTACTCAATTATTGTTAATGTTTTGTTTTTCATGGTTTAGAACTTTAATCTTCTTCCAAGTTATTGTCTTCACTCATATATTTTTGTGTTTATTATTGACTTGATTTTTCTGCATCATGAAATTTAGATATGCTTATATTACCTAGGGATACCATTTTATTTGATGGCTGTAAATTTTAATGAGCATGCACTAGTTATTATTTGCGTTGTTCAATATTTTATCTATTATTCTCTAGCAAGTTTGTTGTGGTGTTAACATAGAAATATGTTTTATTTTGCTAATGGTGAACCATTCTTAGAGTATTTTTAGGTATTTCTTCATGCCTTTGTTTTTCTGGTGGCATTCCATTTGCGAAAGAGGGAGGGAATGAGTTGGGAGGGATCATATTGTTTATTATTCATTATTCAACTGTGCATTTCATAGAAAAATGTCATACAACCTTCATGTTAATGTGTATTTTTAGAGTTTTTCGTTGCTCTATTTCTACAAGTTATTCTCGTATTCTTATATTTTATGCTCTTATGTTTGCCTACATGAATTATGAAGCAATGTCCTTGAATACTTGCTCTCAAGATTAGGTTTGAATACTACTATCTTTTTTGAAAGTTTCAATGAGCTAAACATGAATATGTTGTGGTCTTGCTTTGCTCCGGTCATTTATTATTAGTTCACATATGAACACGCTTACGTCCATTTGCTAAAAAAAAACCACAATCTTGTTTGTCTTATTCTAAATTAAAAAATAATGATAAGCCAAGCTGATGATTAAGTGCTTCAATAATTTTTTGTTTAATTGATAACTATATTTGCATGATGAACAACTTTTATAATTTTTTAATATAGTATGTTGGATTCAAATCTGTTTATGGTTAATGAAAATATTCTATTAGCAATACTTGCAAAGTTTTATTAAATAGAATGATAAATCTAAGAAAAATAATAAGAACAAGAAAATGAAGAAATAAATTCTTAGAGAGAAGCCCTGAGATTTTATTACTAGTTTTAAGCATCCTCTAACGACCAAAAATTGTCATTTGACCATTAATTTATAGGGTTTTGGTGTTATAGAAAAAAATATATTTTGACTATAAAAATAAATACAAAACTATATTATGAGACTTTTATATACATGTGGAAATACTCTTGAGAATACATGACAACTGTTCAACTTATTATTGGCAGAAGTTGTTGGTTAGTAGCCAAGGTTGATTTATCTTGATTTATCAATGAAGGCGTTAATTCTCTAGGTGAAGGTGCCGACATTTTGATGAAATTGTTTACCTTGGTTGGACGTTCGCAAGTAGTTCTTAGCCTTGGGTGAATAATCTTTGCGCTTGGGTGAATTGGGTCTTGATTAGTAGGCTTGGTGATTGGGCGACTAGGCCTTGGAATTGGGCTAGTAGGCTTGGCGAGGTCCCATATGCTTTTATTATTCTATCATAGACTTACCAAGTTTCTTGAGGTTCGATGAGCATGTTGTCCTTACCAAGGTCAAACTTGTCTCGAGTCGGTCATAATCAAATCGTTTCTTTGATACATTTGGGTGTATATTTAGTATTCTGATTTTTTACATCTTTGGAAAGTGTCTTATAAAAAACTCAAGATAATTAAATGCCATAATTATTTTTATTAAATAGTAGGGAGAAAGCAATAGAAATTCTACTATTCGGATGAGCCATTGCATTGGAAATGATACTTATTTATCATTTTATTGATGGCGTTGGTTTGATTGGTGCACATATCATCCCTTATGATTAACTGTAAATATAAATGGAATCCTCTCATTTGAAGGTCAACTCCCTTTATCATCGTCTTCTTCCTTTTAACTCTTTAACTTCTTCACTTGCTAAATTGCAACGAGTGATACCCAACATCAACCCCATCCACAGTTGGAAAAACCAGTAGGAGCTCGCCTTGGGGTGTGGAGAAAGCTAGTTCAGATAAGGATAGATCCAACCTTAGTGAGAAGAAGTCTGAAAAGAGTAACACGCTTACTACAGTCCCTGCCAAAAAATATTTTAGATGTCACGGATTTGGACACATTGCCTCCAGATGCCCGACGAGTCGAGTTGTATCCTTTACTGACAGGACGTCGTAGAGGAGGTTAGTGACGAGGAGAAAACTGAGGAATAGGGTGAGGTGTATCATTTTCCACCGGATGAAGGAGAGTCACTCATGGTTCGACGGGTCCTACAAGCTGAGGATAAGAGGGATTCAAAGTGGCTTCGACGCAATATATTTTACACTTGTTGCACTGTGAACGGGAAAGTATGCAGTCTCATCATGGATGGAGAGAGCAGCAAGAAGCAGCAAGACATGTCATCTATGCAGATGGTAAAGAAATTAGGTTTCATGACCCAAAGGTACTCTCACCCATATTCTCTGACATGGTTGAAGAAGGAGAACAGAGTTAGCATTGATCGGAAGTGCTAGTGGAGTTTTTGATCGGGAGCTATTACAGGAGGATTTCTGCCACATTTTGTTGGGGAGACCGTGGCAATTTTACTGGAAGACTCAACATGACTTATTCAGAAACACATATTCCTTCACCAAGTATGAGAACCACATCATCCTACTTCCTTCGGCGGAGCCCGAGATCACAAGAGCTCTTATCAGCAGAGCAACATCGGTGGAACCCGTTTTGGTGACGACAGAGGATGATAGGATTGAGACACTAGTTACATGCACGAGACATGCTTGACAAAGAGCATTTCAGAATGTCATGGTCGACACCTCACCACTAGTGCCACCACCATGAGCGAAGTTTCAAGGTACCCCTACTTAGATCTGCTTAATCCGACCAGGGAGTAGTTTGAGATTATTCAACAGCAAAATTGAGACACGCAGAATCAATTCAGCTCAGTAATAGACTCCCAGAAGATTGGATCGATGTGGATGTTTGCTGGTAAGTTGGGAACCTCTCAGGTATCTTGTAGGACAGTGCAGTTGCCACTAGGATTGTAGACGAAGAATTTGAAGCTTCGACGAATGAATTCAAAGCTCTCCCAACCCTAAGAGGCTGACGCAGAGCTATGGAGACAGACTTGGACGAGGCAAGCGAGATGCAGGTGATGCAGAGCCTGGGAGGCATTACACGGGATTTGGGTTCGGCTAGTTGGATGGACGACTAAATCGGTCAGGATGGATCCAATCCCCTGTTGGACTGTCCGATCTTCTCAGGAGCGAGAGATACCACGTCTCCCCCCTCCAGGCGTCTTTCTGCCGCCCTTCCACCCTTTTTTTCTGGTTGCCGCCCAAAAGGGGGTCCTTCCCTTCCTATTTTATCTATTAGCTAATACATATATATATATATA
>NW_018225246.1:0-7358 GCF_001263595.1 Phalaenopsis equestris | reverse complement strand
TATATATATATATGTGTTTTGTTTGCTTAGGGTTAGCTTTTGATTAATTCCAGATTTCAAATTTCTGTCAAGACTGTCGCTGGTGTCCGTTTTCCCTTTAAAGGTTTGAATTCGAGGGATTGGTGGTACTTCGACTGTATTTCTTTCATGAGGTGATGATTATCATCCTCGTACTTCCTTCCACATCCTCCCGCATCGCTTCTTGTCGTCGTACCTCGCTACATCCGCCCGCGATATCACTAGGCTGCTTCCCTCTCCCTTCAAGCGTTGTTGCCGCCCAATCTTTCTTGCTGTCCCAGCCAATCAATAATGCCGCTGCCGCCCAGGGCAGCTAGGGAATACCTCTTTCCTGTTGTTTTGCTGCTATCCACACTAACTCCTCACTGCCACCATCTAGGACAACAACCATACTTGTCTGCATTTTCACATCTCCCCCTCGCTGCCACTAGCATTTCATTCCTGCCGCCATCCCTGCAAGTCGTTCTGATCTACTTAGCCAACCTCCACCACCCCTAGCATACACTTTAGTGATATTTGCTTGTGTCATTTTATGCTTGTTATCATTTATTTCCTGTTTGAAGAGTCATCGTTGTAACGCTATATAAATTCAACAATAATATTTTTTTTCTGTTGTGGTTTGGGTTAACTCCGGTATCACTCAGTGACTCGTATTAGGACAAGAATGTCTTGAATATAACAAAGACAATATTATTTTTCATCTATAATCATTTGTGGGTTTTGGCAATAATGAAAAAAAATTTAAAGAAGGAACTCTTACAATCTGGGTGCAACTAGTTTTGTTACAGCCTACTTAAACTATTCAAAGGGTGATGGAAGCTTGGCAATATGTGGAATCTATGTTCACTTCCACATAATGGCTTTGTTATGCTTGGTTGAAGAAAGCTAAAGGGAAAGAAGTGAGGATGATTTTCTTAACAAAATGTTTTATTTGTGTGTTAACTTTGCTATAACAACATTAAACCATTGGTTTAAATTTTATGAAGATGGATTTGAAAAAATAGCTACTTATGAGCCTTATTTTAAATGTAGTGGCTGAGGCTAATGAGTCGGTAGCCCAAAATTTGTGGGGAGACGAGTCTAGTTGCAAAAATATGAGAAATATTGTTGATGAGAAGTTGGAGTAGCTTCATTTAGTTTCATCATTATTTGCATGCCACAGTATATTGCCTTAATCCACGGTTATAATATGTTGAGAATAAGTCGACTGTTACTGAGATCAAATTAGGTTTATATTATTGCATGGTTGGGTTGATAGTTGATTCAACTGAGCATGGGAAATAGATAATGAGGGCATGCACATTGGATGATTAAACTTGCACCCATAAGGTGGATAATAAAGTTAAGGTGAGTTGGACTAGAGGACTTCAAAGATTACCGTGGATAACAAAATTAAGATGTTGTGGATGAAAAGAAAAGACTTCAAAGCAATTTAAGTGAAATGGATTAAAAAAAGAATTAATAAATGAAGGGAGGGAGGGTAGAGAGTCCTTTGTATATTCACTTTAATGCAATTGGTTGAGGCATTAGATTTTTTCACTTTCATAAGATTCAAGTATATTGTGGCATAAACATGAATTTAAAGTCGATGTAACAAAATTAGGAGCTTTAATTTGAAATAGATGATTATATAAATGGGCTTATCAGTTTAGCAATTGATAGGTAAATTCAGTGGAAAGTAATGGAATAGAGGGGGTACTAGTTTAACTACTACGATGAATAAATAAAATTTACATGGAATGATTAAGATGAAAATTAGAAGACCAAAGATAACAGGCACAGAATGCATAAGAGTTTTCATATTTAGGATAAGGTTGTTTCAAATTTTTATAATGATGATAGATGAGATCTCTTGTAAAGTGAAAATTAGTATAATGAATGAGTTAGTAGGGAATCATGTTCACTAGAATAAAGATTTTCATGAATACAAGTTTTGTGAAATTGATAATACTCGATGTTATAAGATCTATTATTTTGTGTTTGTGAAGGTTTAAGTAATTGAGATCTTGTATATGAAAGAAAATGAAGACATAAATGAAGTCATAAGATATTGAGTTAAAACTAGTTTATTAAAATGAAGTAGACCCTTACAGAAACTTTAAGGGTAGATTTTACGAACTATAAGTAGACCAATTATTGCTATATATTTGGCAATGAAGTTATAAATATCGAAGTACATGATAAAACTATGTAGGATTGTAGAATGCTATATTCAAGGGATGGTGGGAATAGTACCAATATATGTCTAGTTAATGAAAAATAAATTTAGGCTGTTTTGTCAATTCCAATAATGGCTAAAATATGCATAAATATAGTCGGTATAGAAAATTACCTTCTAAATGAAATTTGATAGAACAAAGGGAACAATTCTGAAAGTACTTTAGAAAATCTGTTGTAGAACCTCATAATACTCAGCAAAAATTAACGTTGATGTTGGGATTCACATGCCCACCCAAAATGGTAGGAAATATGACTGTTGTCAGCGAGGAAACACCGGAGGTAACCAGATTTCTCTAAATTAGCCACTATACTGGGTTCGTTGAGCTGGGATAGTTTTGTAGAACTAGCTAATTGAAGCTGCCTTTTAGTTTAATCTTAGTTCTTATTTACAAATCAATTAGCATGTTGAGTTTTCTAGGCCTCTTTTATATTTGTCACCAGTTTTAAATGGTTGAACTTATCAAAGCTTGCATATGATTTCTATTTATCTTGCAATACGTTTATTACCAATACATGTGCATTATTTGTGTTGAATATTTTGCTTTTCCTTGATCAATATTTAGAACTGATTTATATGATGTTGAGGGTAGGTGAAATGCAGGCGACGTTTGTGGATTGCTCTACTTGTTCTTGTTGAACTTCAAAACTGTGTTAAGGACTCACATCTATATATACATTATTTTTTTCTCCCCATTTTTTTTTCCGATTTTTTCTACTGTATTATCCCGCATTAAGAAAATAATATAAGAAAAGAAGAACCATCTCATGAACAAATTTCAGGCTGTCACTCCCGCATTAAGAAAATAATATAAGAAAAGAAGAACATTGTCTTCCAATTTCTACCATCTCATGAACAAATTTCAGGCTGTCACCTGAAGTCATAATGTTGAATTGAACTAATTGTTTCCTTGGTAACTGTCGTATCTTATTATTATCATTCCACTGGATGTTCATACTGTTCTCTGCCAATGGAGAAATGCTATTTTGATTAATTTAATTCTGGAAGAATACCTCATGGGAATACTGTTACGAATCTATAAAATAGGCTCCAAAGTATTTTAAGTTAGGCAATCATGGAGCCAAGTTTGAGATTTCACTACATGCTGGGTGTCCATGGGTTCATAATATCTTGATACAGAACGAATGCAAAACAGTTCAGACAAGCTCTGTTTTCGCTTTGTTGGTTCTACGTGATGAATTATTTTGCTCATCTTAGATTAATGTATTAAGTATTAAAACTTCATCCTAGGGTTGAATTTCTAATGATTTTTTTTTTTTTTGAAATACGGAGTTTTTTTAATTTTGTCCAATTATGATTGCCACCAGTGTAGTGTTGAAGAAAACATTAGGTTACTCCATTCATATGAAGTCCCTGATTTTTGTGAAACAGATTGGTTCAAATTTGTGATTAGCATAGAAATGAAAGTTATTAAATTTAATTTAAAAGGAAAATGAAGTACCTTTTAATTTGGTGTGTTTTAAACTGTACATTTATGTGTTGGAAGTCATGAAAAACAAGAATGAATTTTAGCATTGTAGAAAAGCTCTGCATACTTTTTGGTTCATGAAAACGGTGAAAAAACGAGGAAGCTTCAACATTTTAAAAGTAGCCTGAACATCCAAGCACTTGTATATAAACATTAGTTGAAGTGCAGTAACCCGTGAAAACACCAAATTATGACAAATTTCATACGTTGTTACCAAAATAATAATAATAATAAGAATAATAATAATAATAGCAATAATAATAATAATAATAATAATAATAATAATAATAATAATAATAATAATAATAATAATAAGAAAATAATAACAACAACAATAATAATAGTAATAAAACAACAGCAATAATAATAATAATAACATAATAATAATAATAATAAGAAGAAGAATAATAAAGTTAACGCTTGGTGATCGGTCACCCAAGAGATTTTGTGATCTCCTCGGAAACTTATTTTGGTGAGTAGGAATTTTCATTTCGTTGTACTTCTTTGATGTAAATTTTGTGTAATTTGTGTTAGTAGTGTTATCTACTATTAAGTTCTAAAATAAAATAAAAAATAGTTTGTCGTAACTCTTTGTTATGTTATTTTAAGTGATAATCCCAAGATTTCTATTTTCTGGAAAAGTTGTACAAGTTCAATAATTTGTCAAAAATCACCCATCAAATGATCGCTAAAAATTTTGAATTTGGTATCATTCTGTTCTTCTAATTTCCATTTCCAAAAAAAAGAATCTATAATATTATATTAAAATTTTTGTAGAGAAGTTTGACCAAAGAAAGCCTTAACTTTCTACTTGTGTTTTGTGTCCCTATGTTTCTATGTTTGAAATCCCCATATCCATATTTCCATTGGTCCAAACCCTAAAAAACACTCATGATCAATACTTGAGTGTTTCTAATACTATCTTCAATTTAAATTACTAAATTTTTATACCTCAACAAAAGGATATAGCCAATTTTCCGATCTAGGTAACCTTTAGACAGAATAGACCAATATGTAGTATATGTGTGTATATTCATATCAAATCAATCACAAAACTTACCAAGATTTTCAGATCAGTAATTAACACCATATCTTATAATTCAAGTGTTTTTTTTTTTGTATAATTTTTAGGTCTATAGAGAAATTTCTAAGTGTTTGATGTGAGACTTTTAGATTCTGGACAAAATCTGAAATAAACCCTAAGTCTACTTATACTACTACCAATTGAGCTCCTCTATAAAAATTTGATCTAATGAACCTTGATGTCAATTGAGCCCACTAAGATCACTTTGATCCTCTCCAAACAACCATCATCTCACGACTTCCTAATCACAAATACTAAAAATCATACCATCAATGATAAATTTGTTAAAGTCAACACAAATCCTAATCAACAGCCTTATTGGCCATGATCACACAATTTAACACCACTGTATTGATCTCAATGGCAAGTGTTCTAATATATTCTCTCAATGAATTATAAAGCATTTTTTTAAACTTTGCCAAACTAAGAAAATAATTGTGTATGTAAAAAGAAAACACAGTTAAATCTTTACAAATTTATATGCTATTTTTAAAATGATTCATTATACCCTTCTATGCGTTTAATTGTTTATTTATTTTGTAATTATTTAAAATAAATTCTAATTTAAAGGCCATGCAAAATGAACATGCCCTAGCCTACAAGAAGTTGGATATATATAATAATTTACAAGTGACTGTTGAACTTGTTAAAAAAAAAATTGAAATGATACAACAGATAATAAAAATGAAACATATGTTTAATCATCGTCAATAAATATATTTAGCAATCTAACATATAAGCCCTTTGAAAGAACAACACAAAAAATCTTGACTTGAGATCCTTATTAACTATTATTCATTCCCACTTTTATGGTAATTTCATGGTGAGAATTATTGCATTGAAACAATACAATTCACATCGATTTGGATGATTGGGATTTAGTTTCAGTCAAAATAATTTTGAAAACATGATTAAATCAATACAAATCACCTAAAATAAATCATATGAATTGAATGGAGCATTTATAATTTTCAAGATAATTGGGAGATATCCAAGTTCCATAAAAATGCTACACTCCATTAAGACTTTATAATCATTCCACTAAGTCAACATATCTTTACTTAATTATGTAATTGAATAAACTTGAATAAAATTCTTAAAACTTGATATAAAAAAGATTTGATTAGTTATCCACTAGTAAACACACACATCTTTTGTTTAATAACTCATTAAATTTAATTAAATTCTCATTACTTAGGGAATTTACTTTTGGATTCTCACAATGCATCTACTAGAACAAATTTTGCTATTATATTTTTATCTGTGAAAACATTCTCCAAAATACTACTTAAATCAACATACCCCTCACCCCTCCCCCACCCCCTCCATAAATAAATAAATAAGAATAAAATTATAATGGTAATATTTGTTCTCATAGTTGTAAATAAGAAAGTTGGTAAATTATGAAAGTTGAAACCTCAACTTTGATTCAAATCAAAGGTATGATGGAGCAACGATGAGGATGGGACGAAAGAGAAGCTAATGAAAAGCTAATGACCATGGGTGAGCGAATCCATGATAAAGCATTCCTTGACAACTTTACGTGTTGTAGGTCAAAGCAAATGATGCAAAAGGTAAGGACCAAATGTCGAAGTGCATTCAATTTGTGGGTGAAAATAAAGGATCACTTGAAGGAAAGGAAATGGAGAAAAGCATTTACCATGTCAAAGTGCATTCAATCATAGCATCATCAACACCGAGGATCATCAATTCTCATATTCCTCTTCACCCCGAATGAAGCACCACTATGTCAACCTCAAAATAAGATAAAACATACTAACCTGTTCTAGAACAATGCTAACAACCAACAACCACAACCTACAATTCCTCTCCAAATGGCCCAAATGGAAAAAAGAGGTTCATGATTCAACAATTTAACAAAGGCTAAACCGATCATTAAAAATTGCTAAAATTATTTTAAGATTTTAATGATATAATAATGATTAATTATGGAAATTTTATCAATTTAATGCATAATATTTTAATTCATGGCACCACTCTTGAGCATTTTAAATATAATTATAAATCAAAAACTTTGAGACATGTTGTTTAATTTTTTTTAAAATCAAATTATTTTATTCTTAGTCATTCAAATAGGATTATAAAACCAAAAAAAAAAAAAATTATCTAAATTAAAACCAGATGGTTCAAAAAAAAAAATTTGAATTGCTCGTTTTATTAACTCAACCTCCAATTCATGATAGTTATATACAAAAAGTAATTTTTGACATTAATTAAATCAAACAAAAGATTGGTTTATGATTGAACCAACCAAACCTATCAGTCTAGTCCTATTTCAAAATCATGATCTTGTCCACAAATTATTGCACCCTCATCATCATAGGACACATCTCATTGGCTTAAACATGATTAAATTTTAAGCTTAACCCTAATTTGAGCAAAGAATCAAGCTAAGATAAAGTTTAAAATATATATATTTTCTTAAAAAAAGTTTTAACTAATTCACACAAGCTTTGAAAGCCTTGTAACTCCAATGAGCAATCAAAGAATACATGAGATTATCCTTAATTCAATGCATTTTTAGCCCA
>NW_018225245.1:0-2514 GCF_001263595.1 Phalaenopsis equestris | reverse complement strand
CCAAATCATTTTCTTCATATTTTTCTTCATAAGTATTTCTAAAATGGAATTTACTTAGATATCTTAAAACATCCATCCTATAGCATTCATTATATTTACCTTTTGCAGAGTAATTCATTGATTTTGAAATGTTAAAAGTAACAGTTTGATCATTGACGCACACTATTAATTCCCTTTTCTGCACATCTATCATTATTTTTCTTGTATCAAGGAAATGTCTCCCCAAGATGAAATCAACAGGATAGATAAATTGATCCACTTTCACTATGACATCTTCTATAACTCCTCTAAGGTATGTTATCAAACGATCTGCTAACTGCAGAGTTACAATAGTAGGGCTTATTTCTCTTGATCCCAATTATTTAAATATTAATAATGCCATAAGGTTAATGCTTGCACCAAAATCATATAAAGGTTTCCCAAAAAATCTGTCTCATATTACACATGGAATTGTAAAGCTACCAGGATCTTTAAGCCTTTCAGGAAGATTCTTTTGAATTACTCACTCCACTCCTCACGAAGTAAAACAGTCTCATTATTTTCAAACTTCTTTTTTCTGTTGAGAATATCCCTCATAAACTTTACATAGCTCGGCATTTGTTTTAAGGCTTCAACAAATGGAATATTAATTGTAATCTTCTTAAATATTCCTAAAAATTTTGAAAATTTTTTATCCAACATAAGCTGACATAGTCTCTAAGGAAATTGAGGTGGTGGTTTTTCCAAATCAATGTTTAGTGGAGAAATAGGTATCTCAAAATTTTTTGGACCGTCCTCTTTTGATTCTTCAATTTCTTCTCTCTCTACATCAATTTCTTTTTGAACCCAACCTTCCAACTCTCTTCTGCTTCTAAGTTGAATGGCTTTTACTTGTTCTTTATTCTAGTCTTTTGGATTTGATTGAGTATTACTATGAAGTATTTCTTGGGATCTATTATTTAATGAATTTGCTATTTGCCCAAGTTGATTCTCAATATCTCGAATTGTATTTCCTTGACTTTGTAATTGATTTCCCATTTATAACACCACTTCTTCTATAGACAACTTATTCTCCATAAACTGTGTATTACTATTAAAACTTGGAGGATAAGTAGATCTATAATTGTTATTCCTTTAGTTGTTCAAGTTTCCCAATGGGTTTCCTTGGTTGTTCCCCCATTGTTGATTATTTCCACCGAAATTGTTATTCCAGTTAAAGTTGGGATGGTTCTTCCAACCTGGGTTATAATAATTTGAATATGGGTTATTCTACTTATTATTTATGGAATTTAAAATATTTAGTGATGCTTGAGAATCTACCATTTGGTCTAATGAATTCTTTTCAATCATGGAAATTGGTTGAGAAAAATTCATTCCAATTTGGTCTAACTTCCTTGAAATTGCAGCAACTTGATTTGCTAATATAGTGAATGAATCAATTTCAGGAATATTGGCTACTTTCTTAGGATTTACCATCTTAGAAGGCCAATGAAAATTATTGTTAGCCATTTTTTCAATTAAAGCAAAAGCGTCATGAAATGGTTTTGACATCAATGAACCACTAGCAGCGACATTGATAATTGATCTAAGAGATCCAACTAATCCATTATAAAAGGTTGAATTATTAACCAATCTGGTATAACATGGTGTTTAACCACATCTTAAATTTATCCCTCAGTGAGAAAAGAAATAACCTAAGTCTTATGATATCATCTGATACACCATCGTATTTAAATGTAACACATAATTCTAGAAAATTGACAACATGTAAATTTGGATCTTCAGTTGGTGATCCCACAAACTGGTTATTTGATATCATTTGGATAATAGCAGGTTTAAGCTCAAATGAATTAGCCACTACAGTAGGTTTTTGAATACTACAATGAAGTTCATCTACAGTAGGGTTGGCATAATCTCTTAAAGGACTAAAATTTTGATGAATTTGAGCATTTTGATCATTTTGCTTTGCCATTTCTGTAATTTTTTTTTGAATTTTTCAAGATTTTTAATTTTTTTAGTTTTTCTAATTCTTCTAACAATACTCTCTAATTCAGAATCGTAGGGCACTAGTCCTTCAGAACCTGAACTACACATACACTAACATAAAATAAAATAAAACTAAACACACACAAAATAAAAAACAACTTAAAGTTTAAATAAGACTTTCTAAAAATCAAAACTTTCTTTTAAATCAATAGATTCTTTACAATTTTCAGTTCACTTCCCCGAAAACGACGCAAAAAACTTGATCCCTAAACTGCTTATATGCAACAGTATAACAAAAACTCTGATTATATTTTTCACTTATATTTCCTTATTTAGCAACAAAACCAAAAACTTGATCTTGAAGAAAAATAATAATTTAACTTTTAATTTATATATATTAGGATACTACGTAATATAAGACTTTTTGATTAAGACCTGAATATCAAACCCACAGGGAGAATACGCAATATGCACTATTGAACAGTAGACTTTCTATTTTTAATAGAAAGATATATATCTAAACTAAAGATGATTTTTACAGTAAGGAAA
>NW_018225244.1:1987-6077 GCF_001263595.1 Phalaenopsis equestris | reverse complement strand
CTAGAAATGAGTGTCGAAGCCGAAGCCAAGGCGGATGAAGCGAAGCGTAAGAAGTAGTCGAAGATGTCACAGAAGCAACAATGCCTAGTGAAGAAGATCCAAATCGTATGAATAATAATACAAACAAAAAAGCCCTTTTTCAACCCAAGAATCCTTATATTCCACAAGATGATACTCTATAGTCCCTACAAGCGGTATGGAGCGGACAGAGGAGTTGAATCCGCCGGCTTCATTCTCATATCCATTGTTTTTGAGAGAGACCAAAATCGTCAAGACGTGCATTAAACCGTTCGTCTGGAAGCATGTTCGCTGACTTCACATCGTGGTGGGTAATTGGCAGATGAGAACAGTGAAGCGTGAGGATGGCTTTCGCCGTATGGAGAGCGAGGAGTAATAAGTTGAATTCCGAATAAGCTCGATGCCTCTAGCGAAGAAAGTCTGAAATTCGCGGTCGTTGACGAAGGAAACCATGAAGAGAAGGAATCCTATGGCGAACAATAGCAATCTCGCAAAGGAATCCGAGATCTGGATCAAGAGCTGATCGAGGTGCGTCGAGCCCTGCAGTTTCCTTGCAGTCTCTAGCCTGTGACCAAACACAGAGATTTTTTTCAGGTAGAACATCATCAGTGCTCTGCACGTCGTCGCTACCGCCGAATCGCACCGGATGGAGGCGGTAGCGCGGAGGATGGTGGCGCCATGGACGATTGAGCTGAAATTCTATGGTAGGGTGAGCAAAGTCGTAACCCTAACCCTATAACCCTATCGGCGAGCCCATGCACGAGAGGGAGAGGACGTAGAAGGAGGACAACGCAGCCCGATAGAAGGCGAATCGAATGCGGAGAAGTAGTTCCTCCCTTCCCGCAAGGCGAATCGAATGCGGATAAGTAGTTCCTCCCTTCCCGCAAGAAGACCGAAGGGACAACAGTTTTGAGACTCCTTCAACGATTATCGGTAGTTAGGACAAAACTTGACTCTGATACCATGTCAAAGTTTTGCGAAAAAAAGGTTGAATGCTGAATAGACTCTATTCCTTTTCCCTTTGCTTTCATTCCATTAAATAATAATCTTACAATCTATTTCTAGTACAAAATAAAGTGCATAATCTGTTTTAGGTAACTCAATAATACATATTCATAATCTAAATATTCAGCTAAAAGGGAAATAAATCAGAATAAAAATATTAAAAATAAGGAAGCTTCTAATTATAGAAAACTCCTAATTTAGCTACCTAATTTCCGTCCTGCCTGATTGACAATTTGCATATTCAAACTAATGCTAACTCGTTTTGTGATGTGCTTTCTATCATATGTTATATATCATAGTATGTATTGTACTGCTTGATTATGGAAAATGGGATATGTAGTTGCCTGAAAATCTTCAGAACATATGTAAAATAGCAAATTATCACTCAAACATTACTTCAACAGCACACTATTGCAAACTGCTTGATCATTGTAATAAAAAATCCACAAATAGAATTGCACGGTTAAAATAAGACTGAATATAAGATTTATGCATGTATAATGGAACTTCTCGTATAATGCAATTTCTTTTTTTCCTTCTTTTGCATGCTCTGCGAAGAGCCTCAAGACAAGACAAAGGCAATCTAATATAAAAACTATAAGAAACTCCTTAAAAAAATGATCAATGTTTGCTTCCACAAGCTCATGCAAGCTCAATTGTAAATATTATTGTAAACAATTTTTTTCCCCACATAGCGAATCTATCAAGTGAAACATGACATCACATAGTATAAGGAATTTTTTCATATAAAAATTATACATTCATAGGCCTTTTCGATTTTCTCTGAGAAATGCAATTAAAAATGCCTCAAATAGATTATTAGATAAATTATCATTGCAATTGTTAATAGTGTGACTGTTAGGCATGTAAATACATAAGAATTCAATGGTATGTGTGTTAATCTTCATGAAAAAAGTAATAGCTTTGATTGTGATGTATGCAGCCCCCTTTTCTACTTTGCCAAAAAGTTAACACAGTGGCTCAAGCTACCCCCATTATGATAAATCACATGGAACTTCCATTCAAAAACCAAGAATAGGGACTGTATGGTACCAACATTTGGTCAGGATTAAGATGCAATTAACTTAGATCCGACCAAATCAAAACCATATCATGCCATTGCCAAAGGTTTTTCATAGCTATTGCATGATGGGAGAAATTTTATGCATATAACGATCCCAAAACATGTTCTGCCGAAGCACCCTAAAAGGGACAAAAATATTAACCTAATTTAAAACAAACCGCCAAACTTAATTCATACGTATCACAAGACAGACAGTTGCCTCTCCACCAAGTAAGCAAATTAGATGCACCGTTTGAATGCCAAAAAATTCCAATCCGTCTCCCAGAAAGTAGAAAGCATCCATGTCTCAAAAAACTAACCTCAATAAAAAAACAACCTAAAGCTACGATCTCAAACAATAACAGGCCAAAAACTTGAATCAAAGGCACGGAAACAGGAAGGCATGATGGAGAAAACCCGTGTTGTTGGTATACACCATATGATGGGGAATCAAACCTCATTCAAGCAAAAGAAAAAGCTGAGAAGAAGAAGAAGATGCATGGTTCGAAACTCGAAAAGGGGAAAATCCCTCAAACACAAAAGGGGAGAATGTTACTGCGAGAGAAAGGCGATTGATCATACCGTAGATATAACTGCATCGCCTAGTAGACGATAGTTTGACAAGAAGACTGTTGGGAGGGTAAGAGATAACCTTATCGCATGTTATCGCCTTAGTTGTTACCTACTCGTATCATAAATCCCCAGCCCGCAAAGTTTAATCCGTCAACTCGTTGGATTCAGTAAATCCTGGATTTACTGCTGAAATCTGTGAAATCCGAATTTAACAAATCTGCGTCTTTATTTTTATCCAAAATGACAGTCTGGCAAGATTTAGCCTACATCCCACTTAAATCCAGGGCTAAATCCGTTTTCATATCAAGAATTAGTCTGGCAAGACAACCCCTAAATCCCTTTTCATATCAAGACAAATTTTACCTCTGTCACTGTCAAACTTTCTTTATCATAAGCATTATATCAACAATGTGTTCATATGATCTTGACAACTGAGCTGAGAAAAATAATTCCTTGATCTTCCTATTCTATATTAACTTCCACATCCCTGAGATCAAGTATAAGTAATTGAACTCATCCAAGTGCTTTCTCAAATCTTTAGACTCATCCATTTGAAGTGTATATAGCTATTTCTTCAAGTAAAGTCGTTTGGGAAGGATCTCTTTAAATATAAAGAATAAAATTTATCCCACGCATCAATGGTTGAATCTTTTTCCGCTACCTCCCGAACCACTTCATTGCCGAGCGATAGAAGGTATTGTGTGCTTTTAACTGCAATTCACATGCCTTCACCCTGTCTTGCATCCCTGCAAAGCCTTTTTTAGTGATTGCATCAGCCAGTCTTTGATGAACAATGAGTGCTTTCATTTTACTACTCCAATGGCTGAAATCATTTTCTCCTGTGAACTTGTCTATGTCAAATTTTTTTGTCGCTCTTACACCAGCTCTGATACCAGTTTGCGAAAATATCGAGTAATCAAGATTTTCTGAGGTTGCACAGCATAATCTCAAAAAAGAAAACATATAACAAGAAAGGGGGAAAAAAGACAGCAATCTTTATTGTCAAATGATCTGAAAAACAGAACTCAGAATATAATATCCTCGACAGAATCTGCACAACCCTCTCAGTCCGATATATATACAGAGGCAAAGGACTTGTAGATTAAAAAAAGTGATCGATCAATAAATAGCAAAGGGAACACTAATTAGAACAAAAGAATTGATTAGCAAATTAAAACGGTATCACCAATACAACAAAAATATAGTGAATCACATAAATTGAAATAACGAAATTAAGGGGTAAAGGTTACACGAACCAGCCTTAAGGGAGGCATCGGCCTGTGCAACGTTGCGTGCCATGGCGGCGAGTAGGGCAATGGCGTGCTCGGCTGCGGCCACAGTATTGGCATTAGGGGCATTGACGACGAGGCAACCATGCTCAGTGGCGGCGGAGAGATCAACGTTATCGATCCCAACCCCAGCACGGCCGAC
>NW_018225244.1:0-1573 GCF_001263595.1 Phalaenopsis equestris | reverse complement strand
GCGAGAACCGGCGCCCGCCATTCTTCCCTCTCGTAGAAAAGCAAGCAAATGGGAAAGGTTGTTGGCATCGTTTATATAAAGGATGCAATGTAAAAATTTGTTAGGAGGTGTTAAGCTAATTTTAAAACTTTAATAATTAGTTTTTTTAATATGTAATTCTAATTTTATAATAAATATAATAATCTTAAATTAATAATAATAATAATAATAATAATAATAATAAGCTAGTAATAGTTAGTAATAGCAATGTGATACGAAATATTTGAGTGTCATGCATTTAAATATAAAAATTTAAGTGTCAGATAAGTAAATTTGAAGGCCTGTGTTATTGTATGTTCAAAAAGTGAATTTCTTAAGCTATAAAAAAAGTCCAAGTACAAAGTGGGTTAGACTCAGCCTTACTTATTGACCGCATCCATTGAAATAGGGGTGTAGGCGAACCGAACACGAACGAACAGAGCTAGTGTTTGTGTTCGGTTCGTTTGAAATTATGTGTGTTTGAAATCGGCCCGTGTTTGAAATCGTTCGTGAAGTTTTTGTTCGAACTCGGTTTGATTTGTTTGAAATATGTTTGAAATATTCGAATTATTTGAATTGTTTGAATTGTTTGAAATCTTACAAATTTATTTGTATTGTTTGAATTATTTTAAATCTCAAAAACTTAAACCTATAAGAAATTAATGATTAAACTTATATGGATCGCAACACAAATGCAAAATAGCCAAAGCACAACTCACAATAAAACTATAATATCATATTTTAGTCATTAAAAATTCAGATCTAGAAGCGATATAAGAGATTTCACTCGCAAATAAATCTACTAAGAGACGAACCTGAAGATAAATAGGAAATTATAGAATTTAATATAAGCTAAGAGACGAACCTGAAGATCAGATTAAAATTTATAAGATTTAATTTTTTAAATTATGATAAATTTTTAGATTATATAATTATTTTTAAACTATCATAATTATTTTAAACTATTTTATATTTCAATTAATAACGATACGAACATGATCGAACAAATGATTGTTCGTGTTCGGTTCGTTTATAAACTGAACGAAAAAAATAAATTATTCGTGTTCTTCTCGCTTGCTTATCGAACAAATCGAACACGAACTCCCCGACGAGCAGAAGAATCGTGAACAACGCTTTTTTGACAGCTCTACATTGAAGTGATGACCATAAGAGTTCTCTCTCCAAAAGACTTGATGAACTGACAAGCTCCTCCGCCAAGCTCACCCGAAATCATTGAGCTCCTCCATCAAACTCGCCTATAAACGTCAAGTTTGTTTGCTAAGCACACCGACACTTCTAAAGTTTTACCACCGAGATAATTTATCCATCCTTTAAAATCGCCTTGATGACACAATAAATGAATTTTTGACTAATCACTATCCATGCCCATTTATGAGCCGTCAAACATTCAATAACAAATCTCAATAGGCTTTACATAATTCACATACGATGAAACATTTCTTTAATTTTTTTCTCCTTTTGTAACCCTTAAAGACGAAAAAATATTACATCAGCACTACGCACGTGCGTACCCAATGAAATCACGCCACGATAT
>NW_018225243.1:1547-2594 GCF_001263595.1 Phalaenopsis equestris | reverse complement strand
TATAAATTAAAAAGTTAAATTCTTATTTTTTCTAGAATCAAGTTTTTGGTTTTCTTGCAAAACAAGGAAATATAAGTGAAAAATACCATCAGAACTATCACTATACTGTGCATAAGCTTTAAGGCATCCATGAATCAAGTTTTTTGCGCCGTTGTCGGGGAAGAAAACTAAGTAATTTTCTATTTTTAGAAAGTCTTATTTAAAGTTTAATTATTTTATCTATTTGTATGTTTTATTTTATTTTATTTTATTTTATTTTATGTTAGTGTATGTGTAGTTCAGGTTCTGAATGATTAGTGCCCTACGATTCTGAATTAGAAAGAACTATTAGAAAAATTTTAAAAAAAATTTAAAAATCTTGAAAAAATCAAAAGAATTACATAAATGACAAACCAAAATAATCAAAATGCTAAATTTCATCAAGAGTTTAGACCTTTAAGAGATTATGCCAACCCTACTATAGATGAACTTCGTTGTAGTATTCTAAAACCTACTGTAGTGGCTAATTCATTTGAGTTTAAACCTGTTATTATCCAAATTATATCAAATAATCAGTTTGGGGGATCACCATTTGAAGATCCAAATTTACATCTTACCAATTTTCTAGAATTGTGTGCTACATTTAAATACGATGGTATTTCAGATGATGCCATAAGACAGGTTATTTCCTTTCTCACTGAGGGATAAAGCTAAGATGTGATTGAATTAGTTAGCACGTGGATCTATCAGAACTTGGGGTGATTTAACATAAAAATTCCTTGCTAAATATTTTCTACCATCAAAAACTACGAAGCTTAGAAATAATATTACATCTTTTAATCAATTTGAAGGGGAATCTATTTATGAAGCATGAG
Source organism: Phalaenopsis equestris (assembly GCF_001263595.1). Lineage (NCBI taxonomy): Eukaryota > Viridiplantae > Streptophyta > Magnoliopsida > Asparagales > Orchidaceae > Phalaenopsis > Phalaenopsis equestris. The sequence goes on along the minus strand of NW_018225243.1, from coordinate 1,740 downwards.
AACGATTTAAAGAACTCTTAGGAAAGTGCCCACACCATATTATACCAGATTGGTTAATAATTCAAACCTTTTATAATGGATTAATTGGTTCTCTTAGATCTATTATCGATGTCACTGCTGGTGGTTCATTGATGTCAAAACCATTTCATGACGCTTATGCTTTAATTGAAGAGATGGCTACCAATAATTTTCA
>NW_018225243.1:0-964 GCF_001263595.1 Phalaenopsis equestris | reverse complement strand
CAAGTTCATTAAGTAATAAATCCCAAGGAATACTTCCTAGTAATACTGAATCAAATCCAAAAGACCAGAATAAAAAGCAAGTTAAAATCGTACAAATTAGAAGCGGGAGAGAGTTGAAAGGTAGGGTTCAAAAAGAGATTGAAGTAGAGAGAGAAGAAATTGAAGAATCAAAACAGGACGCTCCGAAATATTCTGAAAGACCTATTTCTCCGCCGAAAATTGATTTAGAAAAACCACCACCTCCATTTTCTCAGAGACTTCAACAACAGAATATGGATAAGCAATTTTCAAAATTTTTGGAAATATTTAAGAAGTTTATAATCAATATTCTATTTGCTGAAGCCTTAGAACAAATGTCAAGCTATGTAAAGTTTATGAAGGATGTTCTCAACAGAAAAAGGAAGTTTGAAGATAATGAGGCTGTTGCACTTAGTGAGGAGTGCAGTGCTATAATTCAAAATAAACTTCCAAAATAGTTTAAAGATCCTGATAGCTTTACAATTCCATGTGCAATAGGAGACAGATGCGCTTTACAATTCCATGTGCAATAGGAGACAGATTTTATGGGAAAACTTTATGTGATTTAGGTGCAAGCATTAACCTTATGTCATTATTAATATTTAAAAGAATGGGATTATGAGTAATAACCCCTACTATTGTAACTCTACAGTTAGCAGATCGTTCAATAATACTTACCCTATAGGAGTTATAGAAGATATCCTAGTGAAAGTGGATCAATTTATCTTTCCTGTTGATTTCATTGTGCTGGATATGAAGGAAGATAAATAGATACCTATCACTTTGGGGGGTCCTTTCCTAGCCACAAGAAGAGTAATGATAGATGTACAGAAAGGGGAATTAACAATGCTCATCAATGATCAAACTGTTACTTGTAACATTTAAAAATCAATGAAATATCGTGCAAAATATAAAGAAGATGAATGTTATAAGATATCTGAGCGAA
>NW_018225242.1:0-999 GCF_001263595.1 Phalaenopsis equestris | reverse complement strand
TGATTTGAACTTATGTGCTTAGGTCACTTTCTAAACTTTTTTTTAGATCTCAATATAGTTGAGATTGAGCATAGGATGTTTGTTTTCAGCATTTAGAGTGTTGTGGCTTGGATTGCGATGCTGAATTGATGTATTGAGGTTGAGAAAATATCAAACTTATGTGTGTCGTGTAACGTGCACTGTAACTCAACTCTTGAAATTTAAAAATGATTGTAAGGTTTTATGTTGTGAATGTTTATTTAGGTTAGGACATCATTTAATCACTTAAAATTTATGTACTAGAAGGATTGAACGGATGTTGTCGAGGTTTGAAATTGATCAAAATCACAAAAAAACTGAAAATTGAACCAATTTTGAAAATATCGTCGACAATCCACCCCGACGACGCCATTGACACTGTAGATGGCGGATTTTTCCCGAGCCTTAGGCTATTTAATTCAATAGATCTTGCTGACGGCGCTGAATACCCCGCCGACAGCTAGATCCTAAAAAAACACTTTTAACCGTGATTTCGACCATACCCATGATTTGGACGAGTCAATCGCCACTATTCATCATCCCCTTCCTCTCAAAAAATGAAAATTTTGATCTAAAGCTTGAAGATCTTAGATTCGGGGCGATTTCAAGGCATTTCGACACCGATTTTAGCATCTCTCAGTAAAAGCTTCACTCCAACCTAAAAATATTTGATTTTCATCTTGAATTTCTTCCACATTGAGAAGAACCAAAAAAATTGAGAATGTAGAGAAAATATTTGGAAGAAATTCATGAAATTTAGATTTTAACTCTTAGAGTCACTCTTGGAAGCCATTTGAGTATTTGAAATGTATTTTGGAATTTTTTTATAATTTTGATTAGATTGACATGGCTCCATGATAAAAGAGGCAACTTGAGTTTGACGAGTCTCGCTTCGTAAATGCGAAGGCTCGGTCGAGATTTATTTTAGTATTTGAAGGGAAGAAACGTATACAAGATCGTGTTTTTGAGAGTCTGGGAGGA
>NW_018225241.1:5742-7013 GCF_001263595.1 Phalaenopsis equestris | reverse complement strand
TCCTCTCTAGGAGTGTGCATTATTTGGTCAAGGCCGAATTGCGCACAAATTTGGTTTCAAAAATACATTTCGATTTTTTACTTTCTAAAACATCATTATTCGGTTTTTGGTTATTGGTCAGTTTTAATTTTTATTTAACCGAACAAACAGAAAAACTAAAAATTCAAAATCAAAGGGATGACTCATCAAATTAAATTGATATTATACATATAAGATGTATTTTTTTATGTTTATTCAAAACCGAAATCCAACTAACACTTAGATTTCAGTTTGTTCGAATTAAATATTGGTTTGATTGTTCAGTTTTTTTATGAAAATTTAGATTGGTTTGATTTTCTAGATTTGAGATTTTAGTTGCCATTGGTTAACCAATTTGAAAACAGATCCATCTTCAAATGCAAGCGTCCAAATAGTTCAACCACAAATATAATTGTTATAAGAATAAAAGAAAAACAAGAAAGAGATTAACAAGCACAAACCAAAGTGAAAATCTAGGGACTTATTTATAATTATTAAAAGTTCAAATCTTTCATAACTATAACAAACATCTAAATTAAATGTGAAAAATAAAAGGAATAAAAAGATTATTGCTTTAATCAAATGATAAAGAGTAAGAAAATTGAGAAGAATATAAATAGTGTAAAGAGAAAGAATGAAAAGAAAATCTAAGAGAAAATCAATGGGTATAAAATTAAGTTAGAATAACACAACTTATATAAAATGTCTCCAGCATAAATTCTCAATAATTATCCAAGAGGGACTCCTAAGGTTCAATTTTTTTAATAAATTTAAAAAATGAGACGCCTTGTGACACATCAAACAAGGTGTTCCAAACTGTCTGGATGACAATTTTCTAAATTGGCAACTGCTCTAATTTCAATCTGTAGCACTCAAATTATTACGTGCACATAAACCCGAATGCCAACCAACATACAAAATACAAATCTAGATGGATATTGTGTTATTTATTTTACCAAAACAAAAAGTGCAAAAAAGAGAGGAAGATTTACATACATACCACTCAATTCCTATGTATTTACATATCTAACACAGAAACTTGAAGTTTTACAAACTTGCCACTTTACCTATGCATGAAAAGGAGTATTTCACTTTCCAAAAGTACAAAAATAGTAGATTTTGATGTCATATGAAAGAATTAAATGGTATTGATGCAAAAAAGTGAAGTTTGAATGTTAAATATGAAAAAACATAGGAAGTGGGATGTATGTACATAAATGCCTCCCCCACCACCACCAACCCCGCCCCAAACC
>NW_018225241.1:0-5695 GCF_001263595.1 Phalaenopsis equestris | reverse complement strand
CAGACAAAAAAAACAAAAAAAAACCTTGACTATAACATATCAAAGATGTAACAATTTTTTTAAGAAAATCTTACCTGACTGAAACATATCAAAGATAATAACAATTTTTTATGTTCCCAGCAAATTAAAAATTAAAAATTAAATATAAAAAAAAATCTTGCAGCAATAATACTTTTGCTTGAATGGCTTGTAGAGTTAACTGCTTACCTTCTCCAAGTTATCAAGCACCCTTGCACAAGAATCATGTGATATGATGAACTGACCATGGATGACTAAAATATAATAAATCCACGGCAGCAAATGCTTCGAACTAGCAGACCTATTGATTAAAAAAACAACTCAAGCATAAGATAACCATGTAATAAATGCAAACTAAATGAATCTTAAACAACATGAGATTATAAAAAAGGGAAGTTTATGTGGCACGCAATTCTTATGTATTTACATATCTCACACCTCAAGTTTCATATTTACATACATCGCGCTTCGGTGCTTTAAGCCTATGCATGAAAATGTGTACTTCACTATTAAAAAGGGATAATATTGCTATTTTTTATGCGATATTAAATATTTAAGTATGATGCCTGTAAATATGAAAGAAGAGAAGAGATATGTAAATACATTAGAATTGTGTTCAATTTATGTAAATGTCCCTATAAGAAATTACAGCATTGGCTGAAACATTTTAGTAAGCAAAAATGTAAAGTCATTCATTAACAAATGAGAATGCTTTATGAAACAAAACAGAATTAAAAATTAGACATGAGCAGTACCAACATATACCCGTTATATACTAAATGAACCATAATTTAAATTATAGCAGTTTCTCTTTCTTAGTGACATTATCAAAGGGCTCATTTGGTATTTGTTATACACGGTGTTCGCTGGGCATTCAGATAAAAGTATTACAAAAAAGATTTATAGGAAATTTACACCCATAGCATGCAATTCTTATGTATTTTCATATCTCACACCTAAACTTTCATATTTACATGGACAGCACTTTGGTGCATTAAAACTGTGCATGAAAATATGGATTTAACTTTAAAAAGTGGCAACAAAACTTTTATAATGCGATATTAAAGATTTGAGTGTGGTGTGTAAATATTAAAGTTTAGGTGACTGATATGTAAATACATAAGTATTATGTGTTATGTATTTAAATGACCCAAGATTTATATGGCTTGTACTCCCAGAGTCAATGAAGGCAAGAAGCAAGATAAAAGCGAGGAGCTAAAATTAATTATGAACTCGTTTAAAGCCAAAGGCACATATATCAGAATAATAAAAACATATTAAATATATGGTAGAATTATGATCAAATAAAATTCTTAAAAAAATACTCTTCAAAAAGCTGACTTCAAAACTGCAAAAAAAAAAAAAAAGCTACTCATAGTAGCAATACTAAATTTTAATATGTAAATAAAAGAGAATAGAAAAATAGCCGATATACTCTCGTATTTTAGTTTCTTTATAGATATTTCAGTCTATGGTCTGGCATTAGATTCAATAAATAACATTAATTTTCTCATTATTAGCATTTTTTCTAGTTTTACATAATCAAATCCCTAACTAATAATTTGTTTGCCAAATCAAGAGGAAACTATGCAAAAGAAAGAGATAAAAAACAATTATTGAAGTAAATAAGAAATTTAGTCTTATATTAGCACAAGATGAGCTCCCCAAAATGAGATAATCGCTCTTGCATCGTGCTCTAAAAAATCACAAATCTAACTGTCACTCCCAAGACTGAAAATTCAAAGAGTAACTATATTCTAACGTTACAGTTCTCCTTTGCATGCTTCATAACTATTATTTATAGTCCTCAAAACCTAGACTATTAGATAATGTTTAAAGGGACATTTACATACATCCCAATTCTTATGTATTTTCATATCTAACACCTAAACTTTGATTTTCACATTTATGTCGCCCAAATTTTTCATATCGCATCAAATATACCATTATTTTAACGTTCAAAATGTGAAAAATACACCTACCTATTCATACATAGGGAAGGTGACATACATGTAAAAATTGAAGTTTAGGTGTTAGATATGTAAATACATAAGAATTGAGTGGTATGCATTTAAATCTTCCTTAAAGTTAATAACAGATATAACAGTCAATTCAACTTTTAATTTCAAAACGTACAAATGCCCTATTCAAACAATTAAGTCCATGAGTAGCGAATCATAATGACTTCAAGCGGCCGTAACGATAATTTCACCACATAACAGGAAGAGGATAATGCTAAATTCCATCACAGCAACCCCTTATGCGACATGAGAAATATTTTCATAAGTCTAATCTGCTAGGCAAATTGGCGGCTGGAAAACAGGAAACAAATTCCTTTGTATGCAAAATTACAAGGCGAGAACAGACGAAAAAATTTGTCGGACCATTTTTTGCTGGCACGAAAAAATCACTTTAGGCAAGCTTCAAGCCCACATACCCAAAAATCCCCAAAGTTCTTAATTAAATACAACCGAAAAATCAATGGAAATGAAACCGATTCAACATGTAAAACTCAAGCAATTCACCATCCAAAGCCATAAATAAAAAAATTAAAGTCTGAGATCTCCATAACCCAATGCAAATTTAGAGTTAGTTTGATAAAAATAATTACATTTACTCGTCGGTCCATAATGATCAAATATAAGGGTTTATGATCGAGAAAAACCAAAAATTTGCATTAGGTTTTGGAGATACAATTTTCAGCCCTAAACCTTATTAGTTTCAATAAAAAAAAAAATTACTAGTTTCAACAGGTTATTTTTTATGATTTTAAAACCAAATCGGACTAGCTTATTCAACCAATTCAATCATGAACCAATCCTTTGATCGGTAAGTTTGTGTCCAAAACTATTTTTGCACAAAACTGATCAGAACAAGCAATTAAACCAATGAATCAAAATGACTTTTTATATGCAGATGGTTCTAGAATTGATTACCATTTGGCTTTTTTATTTTGATCGAATGACTAAAACTAAAAAAGGTTTAGATTAAAAATTAATAAAACAATTAAAATAGCATTTATCAAACTTGTTTAGAAGCATGTTCAAAATATTAAAAGCATGAAATATCCTGAATTAAAATAGTATATACAAAGTTGATGAAAGTATCATGATTGCATTATTCTTATAATGTTTTAATCATTAAAAAAAAAATTAATATTATTACATCATCAAGTTCAATCCCGATTGAATCGTTCAACCTTGAACCTGTCCTTCTTGTACAATGTCCAATCTGATATTCACAACTTGATATTTTGGATATTATATATATAACTTTAGTAGCCATAAATTTTCATTATAAAAGGAGCGCAATAATAAGGGCTACATATAATAAAGTATTTTAACATAATATAATAGCATTAATTTTTCTAATATATTTTCTAATATAAAAAATAAAAAAATGCTTACAAACAAAGAATATAAAACATAAGAGAAGTTTGAAAAATGCATCAAAAAGTGCAATTGTTAGCATCTGCTAACATGAAGGAAAAATCAAGGGAAAAGTGTGAAGTTTGAAAAATGCATCAAAAAGTGCAATTGTTAGCATCTGCTAACATGAAGGAAAAATCAAGGGAAAAGTGTGAAGTTTGAAAAATGCATCAAAAAGTGCAATTGTTAGCATATGCTCACATGGAGGACAAATCAAGGGAAATGTGTCTTGTTAGCATCGCGCTCAAATGAAAAAGTCCAACGTATCACGACATATTTGACTCGACTTTAAACTTTGATCTTTGCATCAAATAACAAACTACGAAAAAAGAGAAGCACCAATACATATGCAAGTTCTCTATATCCTCTAACAATTTTCTTTGGATAAAAATAACAAAGTTGCCTTAAATTCTTTTAGTTTTAAGAAAAAGAAAAGCATAAAAATGTATAAAGCAGATGCAACTGGAATTAATATTAAGATTCACTATCAACTTGATTAAATGAGAATAAATTGACTCACCCGAATTCACTCACCCAGTTCTCCATGATGGAACCAATAATTCTAACAGCTTACAAGCATCACCTGCTCTCATTTTCGAGATTTGGCTCCTTATCTAAAATGAAATTGATAAAAAAACTTTAGTACATAAGACAATAATTTTGACACCATACGTGTGTGGTTATTCATCCATATAACAACAAAATTCATTATATGGATGCAATTACAAAGAGAGGCATTAACACACATGCCACTCAAAAAGGAGCATTTCTATGTATTTACATATCTAACACCTAAAATTTGTTTTTTTACATTTATAACACTCGAAGCTTTCATATCACATCAAAAACACCATCATTTTTTTAACTTTTAAAAAGTGGAATGCACCTTTTCATCCATAGGTAAAGTTGTATGTATGCAAAAAATAAACTTTAGGAGTTGGATATGTAATTACGTGGTAATCGAGTGGTATGTATGAAAATCTTCCTTAAAAATTTTGGCAAAAGAATAATCAACAACAAGGCTATGGAACAACAAAAATTGAACTAGAAATATAAAACAGTGTTGAAAATATGATATTTGCATGAGTATCATTAAAATTTAGGCGGTATGTAAATGAGATATTGACATACATACCACTCAATTCTTATGTATTTGCATATCTAACACCTAAAATTCAATTTTTACATAAATGTCACCTCATCTATGCATGAAAAGGTGCATTTCACTTTTAAAGGGTTAAAATACTGATATTTTTTAAGTGCTGCGAAAGACTAGAATCGTTTATAAAAGTAAAAAAACAAAATTGAGGTGTTACATATGCAAATGCATAAGACTTGGGTGGTCTGTATGTAAATGCCCCGAATGAGAAATGACAAAATGCACCATATTGTATCAATTGGTGCTGCATTTTATGCGCTCGTAATAGGACAAACCTTTTTTCGTGGCAAGTTAACATCAACTATGAAGTCAAGGCTGTCATACATGATGGCATCATCAAAACCATTGGAAAAAGCTTTCCTCTCAAGTTCGTATTTATCCTCAAGAAGTCCTGCTACTCTAAGCCTATCTTCAATACAAATTGGTTCATCCAGTTCCACAATTTGCATCGAAACTGCACAAGGAAAAAAAAAACTTATTATTGGTGATATAGAAAGTAATGAAGCAAATAACATTTTGAAGTGACAAATATTTGCCAAATTGCAAGGGACTTGATCATAAAACATATGATAAGATACCTTCGTTAGGCGAAAAGGAACTCTTTCTCTTTCTTGTATCAAAGTCAAACTTTGATTTCTCAAAATCTAAAACAGGGTAGGGTGTGCAATTCTTTCTCTTTTTTTCATTAACATGTAGCTTCGTGAAAGGAAGAATAGCATCTTCAGCATTGGCAGAGTCTAAAGTGTAAACTATTGGAACAATAGAGTGATATTTCCAAGTTAGAGTAATTTTGAAATAAATTTATTGACATGAACATAATGAAGAGATCAGAAAACAAGAAGATCATCAATGGAAAAATTCAATCAATTTTGATTTAAAAACCTAAGCTACATTGGCTACAGTCCACACTCAATTTTAGAGTAAAGTGTCAAAATAGTCCATTGACTATTTATATGGGACCATTTTAGTCCTGGAGTCCATAAAAGTGTTAAATCAGTCCCTAAACTATTTTAATATGAGTTTTAGCCATATTAGAAAAGCCTTAAGGACTAAAGTGACATTTTTATAGTCTCTGAGACTAAAATGGTCC
>NW_018225240.1:0-3164 GCF_001263595.1 Phalaenopsis equestris | reverse complement strand
AAAAAGTTTAGTAAGCCAAGAAATTTTAATATCTCCTAAATATTTCCGCACTTCTATTAGAATATCATCAATTATTACTCTCATGTTCTTTGAAACCTCTCTAACTTACATTTTAATAATGTGACGATCGAAATAAAAAGTTTTGTTATCATTTATCATATTAAGGTCACCAAAGTTCATCGTATTTTCACAATTTTCATTGAAAACTTTATAAAAATATCTACCCATCTATATTAAATATCTTCATCAAAGCAAAGCCTACATAAAAACCACTTTTATGAAGTCTGCATAAAAATCCACTTCTATAAAGTCTGCATAGAACTTAAATCCAATTTCATGAAGCCAGCATATGTTTTGAAGCCACTTTTGCTCGTTATCTATGAAGCTTGTAACTTGCATGCTATAAGCAACATGGGAGAAGCTTTCAATGAATTAATAATAAATATATATAGTAATAATAGATTATAACTAAAATTATCCCTACATAAAAACTAAACGCTTGGAAAAAAAATAAAGAAACAAAGACCCTGTCCAAATGCTGAAAAATTGCAAGAGAAGCAGGCCTTATGAATTGGTTGTTAGAGGCTCGCACATCACCTGATTCCACTAGGGCTCCAATTGTCTACACAATGACTCCGCACGTTAGAGTCCCACGACCCTACATCGCAAACACCTGCAGCCATGTTCATTTCCACATTGTGCAGTATTATGAGTCGAAAAGTCTTTCATTCATCTTTAAATATAAGAGCTTCCGCAAAAAATAAAAAAGGGAGATGAAGTACAAGCAAGAAGAAAAGGGAGAGAAGGAGAAGAACGATAAGCAAAGAAAGAATGAAAAAGGCAAGCAAAGAGAAAAATAACAAAAGTAAGGAGAGAAACATCAAACTGCAAAAAAGAAGAGACAAAGAAGACGGAGAAGGAAAAAATGACAGCAAAAAAAGAGATTAATCTTACCTTCTCCAACAAAGACCCGAGCTCAATCGATCTTTAGATCCAACCGGGATACAAATTACCTTTTTGTTTCGTCAAATCTTAGATCCAGCTAGAATACCTCCCTCTAATGATCTGAAATCAAGATTTCGGTAGCGAAATGCTCAACAAAGATACCTCCCTCTACTGATCTGAAATCAAGATTTCTGTAGTGAAATGCTCAACTAAGATCGTCAGAGCGCGCTCATTCGAGATGACAAGATGAACAACATTGCTCGTCTTCTTTCTTGTATTTATGTTGTCATTCTTCCTTCCCTGTATTCTATGTCTCCCCTTTCTTATGCAGTTTGTTGTTTCTCTTCTTGCTTGCTTATGTTGTTTCTCTTTGATTTCCTTTATTCTTTTTGTGTTTGTTGTCCTTCTTCTTCTCTCTCTTTTCCTCTTCCTTGTCCTTCCTCTTTTTTTTTTATTTTTGTTACGAAGCTCTTATATTTAAAGATAAATGAAAGTCTTTACGGCTTATAGAACAACTCACTATAGGAAAAAACCTAACAACAATTGTTTAAGATGTGAGGTCGCAAGATTCTGAAGTTGGGAGTTAAGGAGTAGACAGTTACAGCTGGAGAAGAAGTGATATGCGAGCCTCCAACGACCAAAATTCATAAGACCTACTTTATTGATTTTCTAGAATTTGGATATAGTTTCTTGGTTTCCATTTTTTCCATTCAATTTTTCTTTAGGAATGGTTTTAAATATAATCAATTAATATCATATATTTTTATTATCATTTTATCAAAAGCTTCTCAATCGCGTTACTTATATCGTAAAATTTGTAGCCATCATGTAAAATTTGCAAGCATCATGATAACGAGCCAAAGTGGCTTCAAATGATATGCAGACTTCATGAAAATTGATTTGAGTTATATGCACGCTTCATAAAAGTGGATTTCAATGTAGGCTTTATGAATAACCGATACAAAGTGGATTTTAGTTTATATATATATAGCAGCTGACATATAATCCCCTCAAATATATATCCATGGGTTTTCTTCTTCGCTCTGCTAGGGTTTCTGCTCATGGCAAACCCTAGCTCGAAACAGACATCGTTTTCGCTCGCTCGTTGCGATCCTTTTCGTCTTCGTCTTCGGCTCTGGTTGGCAGAGGAGTTTGCTTCGTCAAGCCTGCTCGCCTGCTGCGTCATCGAGGCATCGTCCAGCGATCTGCGTCGTCTTCGTCTGTGACTCTTCGTGTTGCAAGTTCGTAAAGGCCCTGGGGTCCCGTTTGCGCCATCTGCTCTGGTTGCGTCATTTGCTGCAGTGATGGCCTCAGGGTTTTCCTACGTTGTCGCCGTCGCCGGTGATAATCCCGCCAAACCCCCCTATGCTACAGTGGTTCACAAACGCAGCTCCCGTTTCCACCTCGCAGATAGTCTGGTATTCCCGCAGATGTACCAAGATTCAATTGCAGGAAATGGCGATTGCAATCTCATCAAAAAACAAGAGAAAATGGAGGACAAACCAGCAATATTCTTCTCTAACGCTGAAATTTCAACTTGTGCAGGAAAATACAAATTTACACTAGTTAAAAAGTTCCAATTAGGTTGTCCTAAGATGGAGATCATCAAGAAGGTTTTTGAAGATTTCAAACTGGTTGGGGATTGGCAGGTGAGTCATTTCGACGGAAGGCATGTTATGATACAGCTGAACATATAAAAAGATTACACGAGGATTTTCTCAAAGAAATTCATTACAATCGAGGGCAAACATATGAAATTACTCAAATGAACCTATAATTTTGATCTCAGTCAAGAACCCCCAATTGCACATAGTTGGTTCTCATTACCTGAACTCAAGCTTCAATTCTTTGACCTACCTATCTTATATGCAATTAGGACTATTATTGAAAAACTTTTGCAGGTAGACTTACCTACAGTTCATTTCTCAAGGCACTCTATTGCAAGGATTTTGATTAAAAGAAATATTACAATACCAGATGTAGAAGAATTCTGGCTCCGATCTGCTCACAATAGTTATTGGCGAAACATTATTATAGAACAAAAATCTTACTACTGCAAGCACTGCAAGATGTTTGGACACCCGCAGGAGAAATGTTTCAAATTTCACCCACAGTTGAGAATCAATAGTCAAAATCAGGAACATACTATTAGTGCACCCCATGTGTCTGAACGCGCTCCTAGCGAACCTGATGACAGTCAACCTAAGGAGGGAATCACC
>NW_018225239.1:0-371 GCF_001263595.1 Phalaenopsis equestris | reverse complement strand
AGTTCATATGATTGAGTGCAAATAAATTGGAAAAGTTTCATTGATGGATGTAGAGTTGGAGGACTTTAAAGTGACAGGTTAAAGCCCCCAACTTGGTTTATTCTTTTGGGTTTTGATATGAGAATGTTAGCCCCCAGGTGGAGGGAATAGAGGGAACTCTAGAGTGAAAGCTAGTATCTTCCCTGCCTAGTTGGTCTTCAGAACTATTCAAACTTTAAACTAGCCAATGTTCTTTATAGCATCCCTAGTAAGGGTAAAAAATATTACTGCTCCTATTTGGCACAACACAATTTGCATATTTTGACAACATAATTCCTATATAATGTCTTCAGAACTATTCATGATAAGAAGAAAGATATTTTCGTATTAAA
>NW_018225238.1:0-608 GCF_001263595.1 Phalaenopsis equestris | reverse complement strand
CTAATTAAAAATTGGCTTCACTTGATCAACTTAAGGAAAAAAACATTTTTCTAACCTTTTAATTTGAATATTAACTTAATTATTAATAACGTTTTATGAAGTTCTTTTTCATATGAATTTCCTAAGTGACTTTAATATAACAAATTACATTTTTTCTTGAAAAGAATAGAGGATCAAAAACCTTAGACTTAATTACTAAATATCCTTACACCTTTAGTATTAACTAGAGTTATTTTGAATTTTTCTTAAGTTAAACAATTATATTTAGAGAACTAAAATATGGAATTCTAAAATTTAAATTCTTTACCATTAGTCATATTCTTATGTAGTAGAGAAGTTACTTGAGGACAGGTAACATGTAAGTTTGGGGGATTTTGATACACTGAAAATATATGCATTTTTAGACCCATATTTTATACCTAATTTTGGTGATATTGCACTTTAATGAAAATTATTTTGATGTTTTCTTGCAGGTTTTTAATTTTTAAGGTTTAAAGCAAAAGAGAAGCAAAAAGGATGAAATTTGGAGTCAAAATGGTGTTTTTGAGGAAATACTCAGCGCCAAGGTCAGCGTCGATGGTGCAAAACAATTGAAAGCTAAATGATTT
>NW_018225237.1:3665-5308 GCF_001263595.1 Phalaenopsis equestris | reverse complement strand
TAAGAGCGGAGTTGAAAAGCCATCACAATTTATTTGAAATTTTAACATTGATACATCCACATTTTCTCTTCATCTCACCATATCTCATAGTAGGGAGAAAGATAAAAGAATCTACTCATACTTCATGAGAAAGATATAACAAAACACAAATTTTATATATAAAAGAGAGTTCATACAACAATAATAAACAAAAAACATTTATCTGAGACTCTTTCTCAAAGCAAATCTTTGTAGCCTCTCTTAAGAAATGTAGGAAGAAAAAAACTCTCTCTTCTCTTCCTCTCCAACACTTCTTAAAGATGATATTACACTTAAACTCATCACAAAAACTCAAAACTATAAAAATAATAATTCACTAATGGTGTGAAATCGTGTGAAATGTAGGTGTGTGAAGAGGAAAAATGAAATGAGTAGAATAAGTTGAAATGGTGCGAAGGGGAGCGGGGTTTTGATCAAATTTCATCCCTAAATAGATTCTAGGTTAGTTCTCTAATAGGTGCCTCTAAAAACTCTTCAAAAAGCCTCCAAATTTGTCGAATCTTCTAGAAACAGGCTTTGTACCGACACTGGTGCCATTGTCACCCATCATGGCTCCGTCAGCGCCATAGGCCATCTATTTAATTCCTTCATCTCTATCAAATGGCACCATAGGCCATCTATTTAATTCCTTCATCTCTATCAAATGGCGCCATCGACACCCAGTCTGGCGCCGTCGGCGCTGAAAAAATTCTTAACATCTCCATTTTTTCTCCAAATTCAATCCTTTTTGCTTCCTTTTTACTCGAAGTCCTCAAAAATCAATAACCTGCAATAAAACATAGAAAATACCTTCTATTAAAGTGCAATATCACCAAAAAATGATTATAAAATATGAGTTTAAAAATGCATATGTTTTTTGTGTATCAAAATCCCCCAAACTTAAATGTTACTTGTCCTCAAGTAACTCCTTTACTACAAAAAAAAAAAAAAAAGACTTATGGTAAAAATTTTAACTTCTAGATTTTCATATCTTAGTTCACTAAATAAAATAACATCACTTAAGATAAATTCAAAATAACTCCAGTTAATACTAAAGGTATAAAAATATTTAGCAGTCAAGTCTAAGATTTTTTACTCTCTATTCTTTTCAAGGAAAATTACAAATTATTCATATTAAAGCCACTTAGAATATCCATATGAAAAGAAAATTCATGAAACTTTACTGGTAAATATACTAATACTGAAATATAAGTTTAGAAAATTTAGCCAAGCCTTTTTCCTTAAGTTGATTCAAGTGAAGCCAACTTTTAATTAGGGATCTTCTCAAGCTTCTCCTCACATTTTTTTCCTTTTCTTTTCTTTTCTTTTCTTTTTTTTTTCTTTTCAGGATCATTTTCAATCCTTTTTCTTTATTTTCTTTTCTTTTTCTTTTCATGTGAGGATTATTATATCTGGATAGCGTTTAATGATTTTGAAGCTTCTCCTCATGATTTTCTTTTCTTTTCTTTTTTTTTCTTTTTAGGATCACAATTCTTCACTTTTATAAATTTATTTTAGCTTTAAAGATTTTTCATAAAGTTCTAATCTTTTTTTCCTAACATGAATCTCTAAGATTTTTAATACTTCAAAAATACAAATTTCTTTACTAAAAATAGAAAAACATA
>NW_018225237.1:0-871 GCF_001263595.1 Phalaenopsis equestris | reverse complement strand
CATGTGATGAATGATCCAAAATACAATCTAATGTTTCATTTCCATTCCTTATATAATTTCCATCAATAGGAATCATGGGCTCCTAATGTAGTAAAGCTTTTTCCCAACTTTCATATGGAACTTGAGATTGACTGCAAAGTAGGAAAATTGTAGAAGGATGCACAAGTCCATATATTGGCCCATTCATGATAATACCCATAACAGATTTGAAAATAATTGACCCTACATCAATGGGTTTTTCCATTTGAATGCAATAGTTTAGAATGAAACATTCTTTTGTAACTCTACTAATCTTCATGGTATGTAGTAGTTTTACAGATATGAAGAAATGTCATTGTTTTGAAATTGGGTTAAGCAGCGACACAATGAAACTAACATATCCCTCATCTCTGATTTCCCAATTATCATGTTCATCCGTCAGAAAATTATATACTTCTTGCATCATATCTTCTATTGGAATAAAATTTGTATAATAACATATTGGAATGTTTTCTATCATATACAAATCATTAATCTGAGCCAGAGTAAATGGTACAACATTGCCTCAAATGAAGAAAGCTCCTTGGGTAATTCCATGTAGGTTGACATAAAACTCTTTTACTATGGGTACTACAACTACAACGGTAGTGTAGCACAAAACTTCGCAATGCCTCTGTATAATGATTTTCTCGATCTGTGAACTTGGATTACTAACTCCATGATTGACAAAGTCTCTTTCCTTGATAAGTCTCTTCTTCATGATGGCTTTGTTGTATAATCTCTACACGTCAAAACTGATAAACTTTCTTTTATTGAAAACTACATATCTTAAAGTATTTCTGTAATTAAAAGCCATTGAATTCAAAATTAGGAAGTTTTTGGACGTCCAAGT